>NC_034598.1:91173229-91186174 GCF_900095145.1 Mus pahari | reverse complement strand
TCCTTCCTTCCTTCCTTCCTTCCTTCCTTCCTTCCTTCCTTCCTTCCTTCCTTCCTTCCTTCCTTGCTTTGAGACAGTTCTTGTATAGCCCTGGCTGTCCTGGAACTCACTCTGCAGACCAGGCTGGCCTTGAACTCTCTGGATCTGCCTGCCACTGTCTCCCGAATGTTGGGATCCAAGGCATGTGCCACCACTGCCTGGCTGTAATGATTCTTAAAATGGAATCTGCATACAATACAGGTCTTCTAGGTTCTTAAAGATTCTGACATAGTAGATCCAGCAAAACTTGCCATTTCTGAACTCTCTTCTCACTGAGTGGCAGTAATATAGCTTTTCAAACATCTCCTGACCTTCCTCCTCCTTTTATTTTGAGATGGGGAGTGGTTAAGCCCAGGAGAACCCAGAACTCACTGTGTAGCTGAGAATGACCTTGGACTTTGGATCCTTTTGCCTCTACCTCTTGAGTGCTGGGATCGCAGACATGCACCACCACAGCTGCTTGCTGTAGCACTGGTGGTTGAACCCAGGACTTTGTGCATGCTAGGCAAACCCCTTAGCCAGTGGCCTACACCCCCCTCCCCATTGTGAGCTTCTTGTTGTGTTGGGATTTATTTAAATATGATCATCCTCTACGTTTCCTTGTCTTCCTCCAGATGGGGTGCAGCACAGCCAAGTAGTTTCCACATGTTTAGCTGTTCCATTCTGCCTCCCTATGGTTATGTCTAACCTGCATATGTGACAGCTTCCTCCTGGCTTAATCCCGTATGTGGTTACCAGCTCCACACCTATTGGTTGAGGTTTCAGAGAAAAGCCAGGGGTTCATACTGTTTAGGGGAGCCTCCTCCTTAGTAACCATACTTTGATCTGCACCCCTAAATCTTACTTTCCTCCAGAGTCATCTCTCAGCCATTATTTTAAAACTCTTCAAGGTATCGCACCCCGTCCTGGAAGTCACTGGGTGCTTAGAGATAAGTGATTGACTAAGCAGGTACTTAGCTTCCAGCATCCAGCACTGTTTCACCTTCCTGAGTTTCAGCCAGAAGAAACTACTGGTCCTGTTTTGGACTGGCCTGCTGTGTCACACGTCTGTGTTTTCTCTATGCCTCCTCTCTTTGGAGAGACAGCTTTCCCTACGTTCCCTGTTTGGCAGATCTTTCAGAATGGTAGTTGGAGTGGTCCTTCTGTCAGGAGTCTTTCCTAAGTGTTTGTCCACTTAGGGGATGCTCATTGTTCTGTGTGTACCTGGGATTAAGGCTGGGGGTGAGGGTAAACTCTTAGTACATGCATGGGGCACTGGTGTTCAATTTAGAGAAAGTTGCCCCTCCTATTTGGCTGACAAAGTGTTAGCCAGAGGAGGACCTGAGAGCCACGGGGTGTCCTTCTGTCACTTAGAACTCTGGGCAGGACACTGTCTGCATGACACTGTGCAGGGCCCAGGGTTAGTAGCCAGCAGGCAGTAGCTGGAGACTGTAGGAACATAAAGATGAAAAACAGGAGGGCTGAGCTGTAGTCTGAGCAACGGGTGGTATTCCATGTGTGTGTCAAAGTGGGGTCTGTGCAGTGCAGAACAGAGGAAGGGTGGCTGGCTAGCTGCCTTCCAAACCTGGCTCCTCATCTTCCTAAGTACCGTTCCTTCATATAAGACATGTTCTGATAGAGCTGGCCTCGAGGCACTTAGCTGTAACAGTAGCCCTTGGGGGATAGAAGCAGAGAGAGCAGGAGTCCGAGGCCAAAGAGCAACGACCCGAGGGGCATCAAATTCTCTGCTCTCAGGGAAGGAGAGCCGGTGGCCGGTGGCATCCTCTGGCAACTCTGTACCACCCTTTCTCTCTCCCTCTCCTCATACTGCAGCTGCCTTTCCAACGGCGCATGCTGATGTGCATACCCGCCTGCTAGGTAGGCCCCAGATCACAGGGAATAGAACATAGACTGGTCCTGTCTCATAGGGCCTACAGTGGGTTCTCTGCATACCAGAGCTGGCTGAGACCTTAAGGGAAAGTTTCTCCAGTCTTTTGTAACCACAGAAACTGAGGCCCAGAGATGGGAGTGAATAGACTTGATTCATGTCTCAGGGACAGAGTCTAGAGCGGAGCCCAAACCTCTTGATTTCAACCCACTTTTCCTCCTCCTCCTTCCCCCTCTCTTCCTTCCCTTTCCCCTCTTCCCTACCTCTCTCCCTTCCTCCCTTCCTCTTCCCTTCACCAGTTTCATTATTGTTCTTACACGTGGTTTGTTTGGCTGTCAGGAGATCAGCTGCTACAGTGCAGAGAAATACTGAATGTGGCAGATAGCATACAGTTAACACCCATAAATGGAAACGTTACAGGGCAACGTTCCCAGAAGGGCAAGGGAAACAGCGGGGTCACAGCTTCCCACGTGTCTCCCTCAGAATGCAAAGCTGTGTAAGGTCAGTGTGGATGGAGCCTTGGCTGCATTTCTTGACTTAAAAGAAGCAGCAATGTACAGACTTCGGGTCTGGCCAATCTCGATGCATGCTGTTTTGTTTTTGTTTGTTTTGTATGTGTGTTGTTTATTTTTGTTTTTAATTGCAAAGGTCTTTATAATACAGTATATATATATATATATATATATATATATATATATATATATATATATTGGGATATATATATAGTGGGAGGACTGGGAAGACAGCCCAGTCAGTAGAGTACTTGCCATGTAAACATGAGGACCTGAGTTTGATCCTTAGATCCCACAGAAGAAGAGGAGGAGGAGGAGGAGGAGGAAGGAGGAGGGAGGAGGGAGGAAGGGGAGGGAGAGGAGAGGGGAAGGGGAGAGAAGGGAAGGGGAAGGGAGAAGAAGAGGAAGAAAAGGAAGGAGGAGGAGGAGAAAGTGGACAGGAAAGAGGAAAAGAAAGAAAAGTTGATAGCAGAGGCACCCTTGTAATTTCAGTACTAGGAAGGCAGAGGCAAATATATCCCTGGAACATACTGGACAGCCTAGTCTATTTGACAAGTTCCAGGCCAGTGGGTATCCTGCCTCAGAATAAAAACTAGGTAGGTGGTGTGTACACGCATGGACGCGCGCACACACATACACACACACACAC
Organism: Mus pahari; assembly: GCF_900095145.1. Lineage (NCBI taxonomy): Eukaryota > Metazoa > Chordata > Mammalia > Rodentia > Muridae > Mus > Mus pahari. The sequence goes on along the minus strand of NC_034598.1, from coordinate 91,183,107 downwards.
ACACACACACACACACACACACACACACACACACTCACACATAATTCTTGAGCATGATGATTTTTGCAGATACCTCCTGCTAGCCCTAGCAGTGCCTGGAACTGGGAGAGGATGTTTTGAAGGCATTATTGGAGTCCACTGCTGGTCACATGGAGTCCAGGGGTGGTGTGTCTCTGGCAGCATCAGAGGCCCAACCTTGTGGTGTGAATGCAGTCCTCCCACACATCAGGCTCCTTGACAGCTTCCTTTCATTATTCTGGCCGGTGTGAGGAGCACACACGCGAACTCAACTCCCTTAGGAGTTCTGGGCATTTCAGACCTTGGGAATAAGCTGTTTAGCCGTGTTTATTGGAGAGCCTTTGTTTTCTTCTTTGAAGACAGGAAGCTCATTAGTAACAAGCTAGAACAATCAACCTTTAACCTAGGTTTTAAGATGTCCCCTGAGAAGTGGGGATTTTTTTTTTTAAGGAGGGCACTGTCAGGACATAGCAAATTCAGTTGTGAAGCTGCCCAATCAGGACCTAGGCAAGCCACATTCCTGAAATTTTGAGGTTCCCCAGAGGTATCTACTTTTCCTCTGTGATCTCTCTCACAGCTAGAAATATCAGGAAAAGCTGGGACAAAATATACTGTGGTGATTAGTAACAATGACCCTGGAGTCCAGTGACTGGCTCCGTGCTTTAGTCCAGCAACTTTCTAATTGTGGCCTTGTGTAAGTTATTTAACCCCATAGTCTTCATCTTTAAAACAGGGATACATAGTAAAAATATCCTTCATGACATGATGGGAGGGAACATACATGATCTCTCCTTGTAGTACTTACTGAAGAATTCATTAATGCCTTGACTCATGCCATTGCTGTGTGAAGAGATGCAAAAACGAACAAGTCTGTGTCCTTTTTTTTTTTTTTAAGGCAGTAACTACTCAGTACAAAATGTACACATTATTCTAAGATTTATAAAATGCACATACCATGCTGAGGAGGAAGGGTGTGGATACAGTACTAGTAGTAGTCATGGTACTGACAGTACACGTGCATTAAGGATTCTATTACAGTAGTGGTGACAGTGGCAATGGCCATCATGTGATGGTAGTCATGTGATGATGGTCATGTGATGGTGGTCATGGCTGCAGTAGCAGTAGACACTGTTGTGTATGTGGTGATGGTGTGACAATGATGGTGACGATTTGTTCAAAGATGGAAATAATGATGGTGCTGTTGCTGGTCATAGTTAGGGTTTTAATCAAGGTGTCAGCCATTAGAATGGTGGTCACAATGGTGTTCAAACTTTGAGTAGTAGAGATGTCTACTTTCTACTCCATGATAGCAGAGAGTGGAGTGACAGCAGTGACTCGTAATGAGGGTGATGAGTAGATCCTGGGAATGCTGAGTAGAGGTAGTGGTGACTTGCCATGAGAATATTGGTGATAATTGTTGGTATCAAGAACTAGCTTGCTGACAGTGACTATGTAGTTGTGGCAGTGCTAGTGCAGGGTCTCTGTGATGGTGGTGACTATGTAGCTGTGGTAGTGCTGGTGCAGGAGATCTGTGATGGTTACTGCCCATCATCAACTTGACCTGACTTGGAATCATGTAGGAGATAAACTTTTCAGTCTGTCTCTTGAAGGGGTTTCCAGAGGAGTTTGTCCTACATGGAGAGAAACACCCTGAATGTGAAAAGTAACATCTCATGGACATAGTCATAGTCCCTGGGCTAAATACAACTTAAAAAGTCAAAAGTAAAACTGACCAGAAGCCCAGCATTCATATCTCACTGTTTCCTGGCTGTAGATACTGTGACCAGCTGCCTCGTATCCCCATGTCCCAGTCCCCAGTGCACCATCCCCCACCACACAGTCAACCTGACTGGATTTCAGAATGATCTGGAAGATTGGTATACACTCCTGTAAGAGTGTTTCCAAGAGAATTAATTGAGGGGGAAAGACAAATCTAGAATGGGGGTGGTATCATCCCATGGGCTGGGAGCTTGGGTAGACTAAAAAAGTAAAAAAAGAAAAAAAATAAGAAAAGAAAAAGAAAGAGAGCTGGTGTTAGCATTCAGCTCCTCAGATATGTGATCAAGAAGTTCTTGTTCCTTCTACCCTGGGCTTAGCCACACTGCTTCCATATCCCCACCCCAATGGACTGGATTCTCAGATTATGAGCCTGAATCAACATTTCCTCTCTTAAGTTGCTTCCCATCAGGTATTTGTTCATAGCAATGAGAAAAATGACGAATACACCACGTGACCTATCTCCCAGTTTTCTTCCTCTAAATGGGGTGCACACAGCATTCATCCAGCATGCCCTACTCATGTTGGGTCCATGACAACAGTCATCGCTCCAACCACAGCTGGCACGAGGGAGACAGAGACACGAGTTTTCCAACATTTTGAAGCAGAGTGCCAAGAAACTCTGTGAGGGTGAAAGTTCTGTTTTAAGTTTTAATTGCCGTGTGTAAGAGAGCTATAAAACCAAAGTGGCTGTAACCTGTGAGCTCCACTTGTCCATGGACAGATAACTCCCTGGAATGCTGGGGCTATAGTTCCGTGTGAGATAAAAAGCTGTATGTCTACACTTCAGGTAATGAGGTTTGTTGTCTCAACTGCACAGGATGTGCTTGATCACACATAGGTGGGTGGTATGTATACAGGAAGTATGTCAGGATCTATGCTAACCCCTGATTGGGTGAGGTGGGGAGGTATGTAACCTTTTGGATTTCATCTTTATAAGCTCTGTCTAATGTAATTCAACACAATTCTCTGGGAATCCTAGGTATGGACCTGGCCAGTATTTAATAAAGCTTACTTCAAATTTGGCTCAAAAATTGTGGTAGTGGTCTTATTCTTGGCCCATGGGATTAACAATCCCCAGGAATAAACTTTTATCTCTGCTAAAGTCAAGGGCTGTATGTGCAGAAGCAGAAAAGACAGATTTTCTAAATGTTAATACAGGCCACAGATATGGCTTCTAGGTCATTTTTCTTCCTTTCTTCTTTGTTCCTGTCCCTTCCATTTCTCTCTCTCTCTCTCTCTCTCTCTCTCTCTCTCTCTCTCTCTCTCTCTCTCTCTCTCTTTCTCTCTCTCTCTTATCTCTCTACCATCTGTCTATCTACTATCTATCTATCTATCTATCTATCTATCTATCTATCTATCTATCTATCTATCTATCTACTATCTATCTATCTATCTACCATCTGTCTATCTACTATCTATCTATCTATCTATCTATCTATCTATCTATCTATCTATCTATCTACTATCTATCTATCATCTATCTATCTACTATCTATCTATCTATCTATCTATCTATCTATCTATCTATCTACCTACCTACCTACCTATCATCTGTCTATCATCTAGCTAAGCATAAAGTCTCAAGTGAGAGCTTGTCTGTGACTTATTATTTCAGTGCTGGTGCTTTAACTTGGAGCCTTTCGCATACCACGCAAGCTCTGTATCCCTGAGCTATTTTGTTTGTTCGTTTTACAGGTCTCACATAGCTTAAGCTGTCCTTAAACATTCCATGTAGCAGAAGGTGACCTCAAACTCTTGATCCTTCTGCCTCTACTTCTTCAATGCTGAGATTATGAGCCTGCACCACTATGTTTTGCTTTGGGGGTGTCTCAGACACATGTTTTTAATTGGAAAGAAAGGATTTTAAGGAAACAGGAGCTGAAACCTGTTTTGGAAAAAAAAAAACCAGTCAGCTCTCTGCAGAAAACATAGCAGGTATTTTACTTGGATTTTAGAGGGATCTGAGGTGTTAGAAGAGTGGCAATCTCTCTCTCTCTCTCTCTCTCTCTCTCTCTCTCTCTCTCTCTCTCTCTCTCTCTTTCTCTCTCTCCCTCCTCTGTTTTCCTTTCTTTCTTAAAAGAAATCTGTTAGGTTAAGGGGATTTCCCCAAGTCAGATACAGATCAATGGCTAGTTTATCCCTGGGAACATCTGGGAACTACCTTATCTTGTGCCTATGGGGTTTCTCCCAGGAGGCATGAGGAGATGAGGGACACTTTCAACATTCTGTTTGGCAAAGGGCACTTTGCTGAAGCTTCTCTGGGGTAAGAGCATGGCGACTGGTGCCTTTGTCCCTGGCAATATCATTATTAACGATTCTAGCACAATGTGAGCAGATAGATAGCAATCGGTAGCTGTCCTGCTCACTGGGTGCCAGCATCCGCTTCTTTTTTGGTTTATTATACTTTATGCCTAAGATATTTTGAAAAAGCCCTGTTAGGAAAGGCAGAGAAAGAGGGAAAGAGGTGTGTGCACAGACAGGGTATTCAATGTGGTAGTTTTTTTCAACTCATTACAATTAATTGCAAGAGGCAGGGTTTATTTATCATAACTCACGAGGGAGTGGTGGGGGACAGAATGAGAGCTGAGAAACCAGGGTGTCAGCCACAATACTTGCTCTGACCAGCTTAGTGTTGTCTTCCACTCTTTTCTCCCTGCCTGGGAAAACCTTCCCTCTCATTCAGGAACAGCAGAAGTTATCAGTTGACACCCTAGTCACCGGCAAGCATCTGTAGGATTAACAAAGCTAGTGCCTTGAGTGCAGCCAAGGAGGAAGCCAGTTGCTTAGCTATGGAGAGCAGGGATAGGTCAACGGCCTTAACCAGCTGCCTCCAGGCTGGGTTGGGCCAGCGAACAGGGAAGTTCAAACTGGAACCACAGCTCTTGGAAGATAAAGGGAGAAAACTTGTGAATTTAAGCCTAGCCTTGGCTACATTCTATCCTATGAGTAGAAACAAACTACGAACTAACGAACTAATGAACTAATGAACTAACTAACTAACTAACTAACTAACTAACTAACTAACTAACTAACTAACAAACTCATTACAAGAGCTTTGACTCTGGGACTAGAATCCCCGAGGCTCAGATCAGAGGCTCCTCACTTTTGAACAGACACGGTTGATTCCATCTGAGAGTGCAAGCCTTCTTTTACTCCCAGAGCTCTCCAAGACAACACACTCCTGAGCCTGGAAGACTGCTTGCATTTCCTGCAGGGTCTGGTGTGCTAGAGTTACTAAGAGGCTTCTCAGTCCACAGTTAAAGACCACTCCAGGACTGGAAAGATGTCTCAGGGTTAAGAGGACTGCTCTTGCAGAGGGTCAGAGTTTGGTTCCCATTGTCACCTTAGCTGTTGCAGAACACTCCCTTTGGGCTCTACTGTCCCTTGTCTGGTTCTGCTGGCCCCCTTTAGGCAAGCAGATCTTTAAAGAGAGTTGTTTTATTTTGTTGTTTATTGGTTTTTGTTTTCTTACTTACTAGCTTTATTTCTTCACCTCTCATTCGGTCCTGGAATATTAGCATGTGTGTCAGGCTGTATATGGCACACAAAATGAACTATGACTGAGTAAGTTGTTTCTTAGTTTTTATTAGTTGCATCAGGTTAAGATAGTGTGATGGTGAATCGTCTACTTGACAGAATCTAGAATCCTCTGGAAGCTGGGTCCCCGAACATGCCTGCGGGTGATCATCTTGGTTACTTTAATTGATAAGGGAAGATTCATCTTAACTGTGGGCAGAACTATTCCCCAGAAAAGCCAGCTGAACACCAGCCTACATTTCTCTCTCCCTGGTTCCTTATGGTGCATATGATATGATCAACTGCCTTGGGCTTCTGCTGCCTTGACTTCTCCTGCTATGATAGATTGTACCCTTGGACTGTGAGCCAGAGAAAACCCTTTCCCCTTTAAGCTGCTTTTGCCAGAGTGTCTAATTAAAGCAAAGAAAACAAACCAAGATGCTACAGTCGTCTATAAATCCTGAAATTTAGAACTTCATTAGGCTAACTACACAGATGTCTTAGATCCAGTACCAACAAGATTGGTCAAGAGCAGTCTTGGGAGGGAACTCTATGCTGTGTGGTGACAGGTGATTCAGCCTCCTTCCATCTTAGGTATCGATTGTTTTAATGTGTTCGTTCTCTTTGAGATGGTCACAGAAGGGGAGGAAGAAAATGGAGGATTGGCTGTCACCTCTAAGGGCTGGGGACTGTCGATCAAGTGTGTATCCTGGAGGAACAATGAAACACAGGTTGATGAGTTTTCACTTTGTCTCTGCCACTGTTAAGTCATTGAGAGATAAACTGGGCCCACTCAGACCCACTATTTAACCTCAGAACTGATTCCAGGAAAGCTACATGTGTGCTTGTCGCTGACCTCAGCCCAAATCTCTTACTGAAGATAAGCACAGTCAATTGGGGGCTGGGAGTGAGTGGTACGGTCTGTGTTTGGCATGTGTAAAACCCGGGGTACCATCCTCAGTATTAAACCTACTTACCTCACAACAAAACCAGAACCCTGAAATGACCGACTTTGTTATAATCATGCTTATAGCTATATTTTACTATACACACATGTAAGAGACACATAGTTTAGTTTTATTTATTTCTGAACTATACACAGTGGCATCACAGAGGTTCTTCTTCCATTTGATTTTCTTTTAACTCAGTGTTGTGTCTAAGAGTATACAGGGTGACAGAGAAAGCTCCAGGGTGGTTTAGAGGTCATTTGTGCTATGAAGATGTGATGCATGTTTTTTTTTTTTTTTTTTTTTAAGACGGTTAATTTCACACATCATATGTTGTGGGCCTCAGTGCCCAGGTATGTGGTAGAATTTTATCCTGGGTCTTTCTGTGAGCTTGTTTGTTTGTTTGAAATGAAACTCACAGTTTAATCAGACAGCATTGAGTAAAGTTCAATATATTGCTGTCCATAATGTGTCTATTTTTTTTAAAAAAAACTTTTATTGGTTCTTTGTGAATTTCACATGATGCACCCCTAATCCCACTCATCTTCCCCTCCCTTCACACCCTGCCCTCAACCTTGCAACCTCCCTCTACAACAGGGAAAGAAAATTTTGCTGTGGAAGCTGTAGGGTGCCACAGTGTGTCCCACAGTCTACCCATGTGTCCACACCTCTTTGCTTGCAAATGTTCACTGCAGTGAATCACGAGGCCTCTGACTTCTGCAACTCTATCAGTACTGGATCCTCACTGGGATAGACTCTCGAATATACTGTTAGTGTCCTGTAAGATGGAAAGTCTACAGTTTTGGATACTCAGGACACTTCATGGGGTAGATGTTGGGAATGGGCCAATTCAAAACCCTGGATCTGGGCCTGATTTTTTATCTGCTTAGCTGAAGATTCAGATGGAATATGGCGCGGGGGGGGGGGGGAGTTGTCGGCAGATGGTCTTTGGACACCAACTCTAGCATCTCTCTCCCCTGTTCTCTAGCCTGCTGGTTCACCCTGCCTTCTGGACTTGCTAGATTCCACAATCATGTAAGCCAATTCCTTAAAATAAAGCTTTCTATTTTCACACGCATTCCGTTGATCCCATTCCTCCGGGGAACCCTGACTAGTACGGTTGTGTTTGGATGGTTTCCTGACTTTTCTTCTGCTGTGAACTGGTGTATACTTTCTTGTCTGTGTTTTGGATGCTTGTGTATAAGCCTTTTCTCTACAAGAGCTTTTTCAGGAGCAAGTCTCTGATTTTCATTCTTTAATGACTACTGTGCTTATGTCATCCTTCTTACGTCTGCAGCTTTCTTCTCAGTGAAATGCTTGTTCATAAGTATATTCTACTGTGAATCCCACCCCTTGCCTTTTCCATGTCAGACATTTTTAGCTATAAATTGTCACTTTATTTCCTTCAGGGGATCCTCAACTACTAAGTTAGTTGACACAGAAGTTTTGTCCACTGACTTTTTGATACTGAAGTCCTTTTGGTTTTTTGTAATTATTTTCATGTGTGTGTTCATCTACTCACCTGTATGTGCAGCATGTGCATGCAGTGCTGTAAAAGGCCAGAAGAGGGCATCAGAACCACTGAAGCTGAAGCACAGACATTTGTGAGCTGCCAGGTATGTACTGGGAACACAGCTTTGGTCATCTACAAGGGCTACTGCTGCTGAGCCATCTGTACCGAAGTCCTTAATTTAAAAGTTTACAATTTGTGTTTCATTTGAGAAATGCACAAACATCAGTCTTGGATATAACCTTCTCCATTTCCTTTAAAATTTTCAGCCAGCTCCTTTACATTTGAATCCTTTAAAAATTTTATGTATTTACCTATTCATTTGTGTGTGCACATGTTGCATGTGTATATGCATGTGTGTGCAAGTGTGCACATGTGTGTGTGTGTGTGTGTGTGTGTGTGTGTGAGAGAGAGAGAGAGAGAGAGAACTGTGTATGCCTGTAGAGGCTAGTGGTTGACATTGGGTGTCTTCCTCAGTTTCTCTTTATCTTATTTTTGAGGTAGCATCTTTTATCAAATGTGGAGCTCAATGATTCAGCTAGACTAGCTGCCAAGCAAGCCTCCTGTCTATTTAGAAGAAAATGGATCCTGGGGGTTTGAATTCAGGACCTCATGATTGAATAGTAAGCACTTAGTAACTGAGCCATCACCCTGGACCCTAGGTTGAGTTATGACGGCTAATTTCCATGGTCAACTTGACAAAATGCAGAGTCACCTGGGAGACAATCCTTCAGGCATAACCTCCTGTGAAGGATAATCTTGGTTTGGTCAATTGAGGAGTGGGAAGATCTGTCTACTGTGGGTGGCACTATTCCCTAGGCTGGGATCCTAGATTGTATTAAAAGGAAAAAGTAAACTGAGCATAAACATAATTTTTTGGCCCTTGACTTAGATGAAGTGTAACTGGACATTTTAAACTCCTGCACAGTGGCTTCCCTGTCATAATGGATAGACACTAGAACATGATGAGCTGTACCCTCGGACTGTAAGCCATGGCAGATCCTTCTTTCCTACGCTGCTTTTGTCAGGATGTTTTATCACAGCAACAAAGAAGTGTCAAACACGGGTGCTGCATAGCTTTGCTCACAAATTAATTAGCTTTGGTTGCTATTTGCCCATTTATAAGGTACACATGATGTCTGATAGATGTTTACACAGCTGAATGAGCATATCAAGCCCATTAGCAAATTTATCTGCTTTTATACCTATTATTATTTTTCCACAGTAAAAATATCCATGTGTCATGTTGTCTGTGCAGATCACTACTGTGTACTTCTCCTGTCTGACAGAATGTTTCCTCATTCATACTTTCTCAGACTCTGATGATAACCACTGCTAGGAGCTCAACCTTTTTTTTTTTTTTTTTTTTGAGACAGCATTATAGTCCTGGTTGGTCTGAAACTCACTCTGTAGATCAGGTTTGCCTTAGACTCACATAACTCCTTGTGGAGTGGTCCTCTGAGTGCTGGGATTAAAAGTATGGGCCACCATGCCCTGCCTTCCACTCCTTTGATGCCACAAATGAGTGATGTTGGATGGCCTTGGTCTCTCTGTGCAGGCTTGTTCCATTTATCACAGTGTTCTCTGGGTTCACCCATGTCGCTGCAGTGATTGTATTTCCTCGTTCTGTAAAACCGCAGGTTTTCTACTGTGTGTTCTGCTGTGTATGAACCCTATGCTTCCTCTGTTTTCTAATCCATCCGTTCCTGGAGACAGTCTGGCTCCATATCTTGGCTTTTGTAATTGATGCTTCAGTGAACACAGGGTCACACACCTCCCCTGTGTGCCAATTTCAAATCATTGAACTCGAAATACACACTAAAGTGAGATGACTGGGGTCATAGGGTGATTCAAGATTTACTTTTCTGAGCAACTTATTATTCCCAGTTTAGATCAGCAACTTTAAGGAACACACAGAGAGAGGGAGATAAAGAGGGAGAAGGAGGGAGAGGGAGAGGGAGAGAAGGAGGGAGAAAGAGGGAGAGGGAGAGAAAGGAAGGGAGGGAGGGAGGGAGAGAGAGAGAGAGAGAGAGAGAGAGAGAGAGAGAGAGAGAGAGAGAGAGACTCTGTAGTTAAGCCTCAGGGTCAGTACAGTCAGTAAGAAGAAC
>NC_034598.1:91165282-91172869 GCF_900095145.1 Mus pahari | reverse complement strand
CACATGGTGGCTCATAACCATCCGTAACAAGATCTGACGCCCTCTTCTGGAGTCTCTGAAGACAACTACAGTATACTTACATATAATAAATAAATAAATCTTAAAAAAAAAAAAAGAGTCATGTTAACAGGATTTGTGTGTGCTGCACGCATTGTTGTGTGTGTGGTTTGTGTGGCTGTATATATGTGGTGTGTATGTGTGGTATGTATGTGGTTTATATGTATGGTATGTATATTTTGTGTATGGTGTGTATGTGGTTGTGTGTGTGGTGTGTATGTGATTTTGTGTGTGTGTGTGTGTGTGTGTGTGGTGTGTGTGGTTTGTGTGTGTGTGGTGTGTATGTGGTTGTGTGTGTGGTGTGTATTGGGTTTTGTGTGTGTGTGTGTGGTGTGTGTGGTGTGTGTGTGTGGTGTGTGTGTGTGTGTGTGTGGTGTATGTGGTTGTATGTGGTTTTGTGTGTGTGGGGTATATATATGTGGTATGTGTGGGGGTGTGTATAGGTGGTTGTATGTATATGTGGTATGTATGTGGTCTTGTGTGTGTGTTTCTGTGTGGTATGGTGTATGTGGTGTGGTATATGTGTGGTGTGTATGTGGTGTGTGTGCGGTGTGTGTGGTTGTTTGTGTGTTTCTGTGTGGTGTGGTGTGTGTGTGTGGTGTGTGTGGTGTGTATGTAGTTTTGTGTGTGTGGTGTGTGTGTAGTTTTGTGAGAGTGAGAGAGCGAACAAGAGCGAGCGAGCGAGCGAGCGAGCGAGAGAGAGAGAGAGAGAGAGAGAGAGAGAGAGAGAGAGAGAATGTGTGGAGGGTAGAGATTTTGTTGGTGTCTCCTACCTTCCTTTTGGGGACAGGTCTCTTACTGAACCTGGGGCTCACTGATTAAGGAGTCCAGAGCAGCCAGCTAGTTCAGGCATCTGCATGTCTTTGCCTCCCAGCACTGAGGTTACAAGCAGGCACCATGCTTGGCTTCTAATCTGGGTATTGAGAATCTGAAATCAGACCCTCATTCTTGCCTGGCAAGCTCCTTTCCTGACTGAGCCATCTCAGCCCAGGATTTATTACAACCAATACCTAAGCAGCATGACTTAGCACAAGAGCCTTGGACTTAGAATTACATTGTTTCCCTTGGGGTCCTAACTGCCTCTGATCACCTTGATGTGTAAACTGTTAGCACCCCGGGAGACCTTAGAGACACTGGGACAGTTAGTGAACTACCCCATCCCTTGAATCTGTCTGCTTCTTGAAGGTGCGAAACAACACTACTTTACCCAAATCACAGGTTTTCTCTCAGCCTCAGTTTTCCTCACGTTAGAATAGCATTATCTGCCCCTTCTTTCCTGGCCTATGGTAGAGACCCAAAGCAGCCGGCCAGTGGAAAGGAATTATAAATTGAATAGTGTACCCCACAGGTCAACACTAAACAGTGAATAGAGCATTAAAACTTTAGAGACAATTTGACAAACAGATAATGCCTCTATCCCCAGGCCTGGCTGAGCGGGAACTCATGGTGCTATGTGCTGTGTAGAAGAACCAGACAGAAGAACTGCCTTTTTTTTTTTTTTTTTTTTTTTTAACAAGCAGTTCCTGGAAATCTCCAGCTTTATCAAGGAATTCGGTTGCTTCAGTTCACTGCCTAGTGAAAATGGCTGCGCCTTAATGAGGCCCAGACGTTGACACAGTCACCCACCTTCCCCCACTGAGTGGATGCATTTCATACCAAATTTCACCTAAGGAATTCTAGACTTTAAAGATAATAATCAAAACCACCGCTTGTTTCCCTTTGGGATTCTTGCAGATCTGAGAGATCAAAGATGTTCCACTCACACAGTGAAGCAGACAGAAAGTTAGGTTTCTTGCCTATAAGGGATGAATGAAGGGAACAATGGCCACATGAGGGCTTTTACCCCAGGTAGGTCTGCTCCAAGCCCGTCCATTGAGTCCATTGATCACTTTCTGACAGCCCTTCTTGCCTCACGCTATCGCTGAAGGCGGCCAGCCGGCTGATACTATTAGCTTCTGTTTCACATACAATTAAACGGACGCCCTCGCTGGTTAATTCTTGGCATACCTAAAAAATAGTTCTCTGTGTCTAGGTGAAGTGGGGATGTTTAAATTCCAAACAACGAGCCATTCCCAAGGGCCTCTCACGTGGAGGTTTGTAGGATGGGAATCTGGCCCAGAGGAAGGGCGCCCGCCATGGTGGCCCCTCATTTTGTCTGGGGGAGGCAGCCTGACTTGTCTCTCCGCAAGGAGCTGAGAAATAATACAACTCTTGACTTTTGAGAGAGCCAGCCGCTCCGCTCCGCTCTTTTCCAGTCACTTGGGGAGACCAGGCTGTTTTCATTACGCGCTCCTGGAATGCATGGGATCTGCTGCAGGTCACCAGGGATTTCACAAACCCCCAAAGCAGGAATGGCAGAAATTTGACTTTTAGAACCCCAACCATTCTGCTTTTTGCTCTCTGCCTATCCTGACTTCTTTAGAGAAACGGCTGATGGAAGCCTGCAACTTCTTTGAGAAGCCCAGGGAGGACATTGTCTCACAGATGCGCTCCCCGACTCCCTTGGCAAGGGTATCTTGTCAGCGAGGAGGACATTCACTCTGAGATGGGGGGAGGGGGTGTGTGGAGCTTGGCATCCCAACTTTGCCATGTACTGGCAGAGAGACTTGGAAAGTGGCTGAATTCCTTGGGAATTCTGTTTTCTGGCTCTTAAAAAAAAAAGGCAATTGACATCTTCAAGGCACTGGTGATGAGTTTGCAGACCCAAGAGATGCTGTGGAAAAATCTGTGGATTTCTCTAGGAAAATGTTTCCTCTGCCTAGGAAGCTGGCACTGTCAAACTTCATCTGGTCCTGGAGTTAACAAGTGATGGTAAACTGCCTGATGTGGGCACGTGGAACTGAAAAAAGGTTCTCTGTGAGCTTGATTGAGGTAAAAGAGCTCAACTACCCAAATCAGTTTAAGCAGCTTGTAGTGTAGGGAGCTCTTGGCTGGTTGTAGCTACCATATGCACCAGGGGCTTTGCTGATAAGTGTAGACTAGGATAGCCCAGCTCTGAATCAATGCCCAGGTTAGTGGGGAAAAATAGTTGGACAATTAATTGCCATCAGCGGCTCATTGTGTAGTTTAGGTTAGCCTTGAACTTCCAGGGTTTTGAGCATGAGTTATCCCATTTTGCAATAAACATGTTTTAAGTAAATAATAATAATACCACAACATTAAATAATTTGGACAGCAGTAGGCTTGAGACTGAGTTCTTACCTACTGCGAGCTCACTAAATCTTTGCGCTGATTCTGTGGAATAGCTAACTTTATCTCCCCCGTTTATAGACGAGGAAGCCAAGGCCCAGAGAAGTAAACTTACTTGCTGGAGACTCTATAGCTTGTCCATAGATAAGCTTAGATTAGACCTTGGGGTCTTATCCCTCAAGGAAATGAACGCACCGGTGGGCAAGTTGCTTAAAAAGCAGATTTCTAAGAATTTCATAAATTCATTGCTTTTAATAGCTGAGTAGTACTCAATTGTGTAAATGTACCACATTTTCTGTATCCATTCCTCTGTTGAGGGACATATGGGTTCTTTCCAGATTCTGGCTATTATAAATAGGGCAGCTATGAACATAGTGGAGCATGTGTCCTTATTACCAGTTGTAACATCTTCTGGATATATGCCCAGGAGAGGTATTGCTGGATCTGCTGGTAGTACTATGTCCAATTTTCCGAGGAACCACCAGACTAATTTCCAGAGTGATTGTACAAGTTTGCAATCCCACCAGCAATGGAGGGGTGTTCCTCTTTCTCCACATCCTTGCCAGCATCTGCTGTCACCTGAATTTTTGATCCTAGCCAGTCTGACTGGTGTGAGGTGAAGTCTCAGGGTTGTTTTGATTTGCATTTCCTTGATGATTAAGGATGTTGAACATTTTTTCAAGTGCTTCTCAGCCNTTCGGTATTCTTCAGTTGAGAATTCTTTGTTTAGCTCTGTATTCCATTTTTTTAGTCATCATATCTAGATAGATTCCAGCTACAAATATAACTTAAGTTCCACATCTCTATAGACCAGGCTGAGTTTATTACTAAACTCTCCACGCCAGCCAGACAACACACTCGGATAGTGTACACAAGAGCTCTCTATTTTAACTGCAAGTCCTGTGTTTCAACACCAGCTCTACAAACACTTAACCCATTCTCTAGCTTCCCATGGCCACAAATCCCTTCCATCATCTGCCCAGGTGGATGTTTTTTGCTGACAATGATAATGTCTTTTTTTCTACAACACCCTCCTCTCTAGCTTCCTTCTCCTCTTTCCCTTGCTTTAGATGTTTATAAAGAACATTTGCAGGACATTCATATAATCTGTACTGATGCCATACAACACACAGTTCCTGACTCTTCTGCTCTACCCACGTTTCTCCTTTCATTTTGTTTGCACTCAAAGCGATAGCCGGCCTTCACTGTTATGTGTTTAACTGGGGATCAGGGAGCCATATAACTGGTGGTTGGTGTCAGTTCTAATCATGGCAGTGATGGTCATGATACTGGTGGTGATTGCCAGTGTCGTAGTAAATGGTGACAGTAATGGTAATGGTAGTGGTGGTTAATAGTGGTGATGGTGGTCATGATAATGGTGGTGGTGGTGTTAGTGATGGTGTTGGTGATGGTTATGGTGATGGTAGTGATGTTGGTGGTGATAATGATAGTGAAGGTAGTGGTGGTGATGGTAATGATGGTGTTTGATGGTTCTGATGGTGGTGGTAATTGTCAAGGTTGTAGTTGTGGTTAGTGGTAACAGTCATCACGTTGTCAGTGGTGGTTAATAGTAGTTGTCCTGGTAATGGTGTTGGTGATAATGGTGGCAGTGGTGGCAGTAACAGGGTGGAGGTGGTGACCAAGGTGACGATGGTTCTTATAGTGGTGGTGGAAACTGTGGGTGTAGTAATGGTAATGGTGTTGATGATGGTAACAGTGATGGCAATGATAGCCATTGTGGTGGTGGCACTGGTGGTAGAAGTGGGAGTGATAATGATGGTAATAGTCCTGATGATGTGGTTCCATCATTTTACAGTAATAGTCTCAGCAAGTATTGATTGTGACTAGTTGTGCTTTAGATCAATTACTTGAAAAACCTCTGGAACATGGCTTCTCTGAGATGATACATTAAGGTGTAATCTGGCCTCAGATGCATCCGTGTGGGTCCATGGAAACACCATATTCTGTGCAGGAAAAGTTATGGGAATAAAAGCTGCTGTTTGTTGATTCTCTACTCTGGCAGAATGTTGGACTATTTGTATCCATTATTGTTAAGTTTAAAACAGTCTTGCAGGCACTATTTTGCCTGATTTCATTTTTTACCATAATTTGAAAAGGGTTTACAAGATTATGAGTGTATATCAACCTTATCAGATCTCATAGAATGAGAAATGAAACAAGGCTGTAGACTGAAGGGGAGCCAGCAAACAGGCTGAAACCTGTCACAGTGCGGTGACCTCTTCACATTTTCAGGGCACCGACTTGAGCATTTGGCTTCCGATCAGCTGGGTTTTTGTTGTTTCTTTCAGACAAGGTTCCATGTAGCTCAGAGTAGCCTTGGAATTGGTTTCTGCTCTTCCTTTCTCCACCTCCTTAGTGCCGGAGTTACACGTCACTGCCACCAAAGTTGGTTTATGCAGTCCTGGGGATTAAACCCATGCTAGGCAAGCATTCTGCTAACTGAGCTACATTCCCAGCCTTAGCAGCCATTTTGAAAATGCTTGGTCTTCCCTTACTGCCTCATTCTGGTCTTTTGCATTTACAGATAAAGTCAAGTAGAATTGACTATAGCATCCTTTCTCCTGGCCTAGTCACAGAGATTTCATAAGTTGTGAGATGTGGAAGTGGTGACCAGTGCTTAAAGGTTTGCTGTCCTATGAGAAACACATACCTATCTATTCCTGTTACCCTAGGACTCCAATGCCAGGTGCTGACTCTCTTTTTCCTCAGAATTCCCTTTCTATGGACTGGCTACTTGAGAGGTTCAAGGCAATATAAGACTACAAGGACCAGGCTTCATGAGAGGGAAAATAAAAGAGGTCTAGCTGGGAACTGAAGGGTCCTTTATATCTACCCAAGTCTGGGAATCCTGACACTTTACTAACCCTCTGACAATTCTCCATGAACGGCCACCATCCTGATATCTACAGACTAGGCAATTTCTCACCTAGAAGAGAAGCAAAAATCTCAGTCTTAGCCCCCTGGTTTATGCGCGCGCACGCTGAAGGGTGCTGCGTTGGCAGCTAGGAGTGGGGGCAGGGCAGTGAGAGATGCCAGGGCTCAGCACTGTGTCTCCTTGTTTAGAATTCTTTCTCCAAGATATGATATGATCTCCGGGTTTTATTAATCTCTGTCATCCTGAGATGGGAGTAATGCTTTCCTTGGCTGAGTTCATGGTATGGTTTCTCCTCTGTGCCCTGGTTTTGCTTGTTGAGGATGCCTTGCTGGAGAGGTGAGGTGCTGTACTGGGTTGATAACAGCAGGCTGATCGCCAGTTACTGAGTGCGCCAGCCTGGTTGCTTCATGCATCACCTCCTCTAAAGTTCCTAACAGGTACTGTGATTACATCCACGTGTGTGCAAGGAAAAGCAAGGCAGAGGAGCCTAAAGCAACTGGTGATGTAACAGGGCGTATTTGTAGCATGGGTGAGGGTTAAAGCTAAGAAAGAGACTCTAGGACTAAAAACCCATGAACAGTGGTTTGTGTGGTCACCTTTCAAACAGTCCCAGCAAGCTGTTTCATTGTTCAGGAGCCAGAGCCTTGGCTCTAATGGCAGCTCTGCTATAGGCAGCAGTAGGACCATGTCATCTCCTTGGGACTTGGAGTCTTGAATTGTCAGGTGACAGTGTTGAGCCAGAAATTCCAGCGACTCTCCAAGGCACCATATAGGGACAAGTGGTGGTGAATCTAGGATAGTGTGTATAATCAGAGCTGGGAGACACTTATTTTTTTCTTTATGGGCCTCATGCTTTAGAAGGGGTCATTGACTTTGAGGCTAGAACCCTACACTCTTTGGAGGTTAAGGTTGAACATGGAGTTGTGTGAGTTCTGGAGCCTGTGTGCCAGGGCTCTGATCCTGGGTCCTTCATTGTTTTTATTTTTATTTTTTTTCAAATTGCTTTGTGTCTCTGAGCCTGAGGTCTGTGGTGTGAGGATGACAAGCCCTCCCATCCAGGGCACCCATACGTCACTTAGAGGAGGTGCTGAGGACACCATGGTCTGTCCTCCTGGAGGGAGCAGCATGTGATACTCATCTCTGCCTGGCATGAGTTTGGGTTTGGATTCCTTTCAAGAGGACAGAAAAGCCAGAGCCCAGATTTCCCTGCTCTTAAGTGAGTGGCCCAGACTCTAGCCGGCAGCCTGAGTGCACTGAAAATGACATCTGGGACCCCAGAGAAAGCCCCAGGAAGAGAGAATCGGAGGGCTGCATCAACCAGGGGAGGATGTGCACCCATTTGTCTCTGAGGTTTGGTAAGGACGCATGAGAGAAAAGTGTTTAATAGAGAGAAAGGTAAAGGGAGGGAGGGGAACAGGGAGGGAGGGAAGGAGGGAGGGAGAGAG
>NC_034598.1:91161295-91165240 GCF_900095145.1 Mus pahari | reverse complement strand
GAGAGAGAGAGAGAGAGAGAGAGAGAGAGAGAGAGAGAGAGAGAGAGAGAGAGAGAGAGAGAAGTGTTGTGTTACTAGCAGTTGAACATGCACCACAGACTTGAAGGTACAAGGTATGGCAAACTCTGGTACAGCTTAATCTCATAGCCTAGGTCCCACCAAACAGAGGAGATATAGGGACATCTGAAAGCCAGTGGGATTCCACCTCCTCCTTTTATCCTGTGAAAGGGTATAATCTACACCAACCTTTTCCTATCCTGTCTCCATCTCTTTAGATTCATGAGGTCATCAGGGAGACAAAAGAGTTGTCACACTCATGTCATTGGTGTGCTTTGGTCCAGAAGCCCTAGTGACCTCCACCGGCCGTGTGTTCTCGACCTGCATCTACCCAAGAATGCACCTGTCAGCCTTAGCAGGGAGAACAAAAGCTTGAGTTTGACAGGAGAAGGACAGCTAAGGAGCAGCCCTGGCCCATCTGCCAAGCGGCATTCCTGAGCAAGCAGAGAGGCAGCCTGGAAGACACGCACACACACACCACTTGAAAGAAGTCTTTCATCCAGGCAAGAGGGGATCAACACATCTGTATGGCATTGATCCCTCCTTTTGGATGGGATTTGGCTCCGAGCTGTGGCGGGGGCAATCACACCTCAAACATCTGACATGGGCTGGGCTGCTGCCAGCTTTACGACGGGAGGAATGCAAGGTGAAGTGCTGATCTTAGTTTGGCTTTTCTTTCATTTTTTCAAGCATTTATTTTTGATTATGAATTGAGGTGTTTATTATTTGTGTGTTATATGTATGCTTTTGTGTGTGTATGTATGTGTATTTCTATGTGTTCATGTATATAAAGGCCAAAGGTCAATGTGGATGTCTCCCTCTATTGCTCCCCCAAATCTCTTACTAACCTGCAGTTGACTGTTTCAGCGAGACACACTGGCTAGTGAGCTCTAGTCATCTTCCTGTCTCTGCTTCTCTCAGTGCTGGGGTTGTAGGCATATGCAAATGTGCCTTTTGATTTTTTTTTTTTAATTTTACAGGTTGCTGGGGATCCAAACTCAGACCCCTTTGCTTATGTGGTAAGCACTTTACTGCCCGAAGCATCTCTCCACTCTCTGTTTCTTCTTTCTTACCTAAATCATTTTTTCCCTCCTATATTTTACCACCAGTGGGGGTGGATCATGTAACATTCCTACTTTGCACATACATAGCTTGCCTTGTCTTGGAAGGGAAAACACGCTGACATGGATAGCTCATGACCTCCCAAGTGTGCGACAACCTCAGGATGCTGGCTCCTGGGATGTTTATTTTGGTTACTGGTTAGTGTACTGAACATGGACTAGGGTCCCTTGACTCACAGCTGAAATGCATCAAAATTTTAAGGCATGGCATCTCTCCTGGGAACACAAAGGTTGTAGCTATGCAAGAACAAAATTAGTTTATGAAAGAAGAAATAAGCCCTTAGCACAGGAGCAGAGCCAAGGATATTCATGTCCTCAGAAGAAATGGTTTGGTCAGTATGTTCTGGAATTAGTTGGACTGTTTTAACTCATGGATAGAGTTGGGTGGCCTGTCATGGTCTATCAGATGTCCCGACTAAAAGCCCAGTGTAACAAGTCAGGTCTTTAGTGAAGGCCAAGATCAGATTAGACAAAGCATGGGCTTCCTCACCCAAGGCTCACAAGATCTGACCCTGGCTACACAGTGGTTGAGATATAATTCACACACTATGAACTCCACCCCTTTGAATGTACATTCCATTGGTTTTCGGTGTATGTTTAGCATCAAGTATTCATTCATTTTGTTAACCCAGATAAACCCTCTATTCCTATTAGCACCTACTCTCCATCTCTTCGTTAGGTGAGGAAGCCACTACTATGTTTTATGTCTCCATCAATTTTCCTATTGCAGACATGTCCTGTAAATGACAATATACCATATTGTGTGGCTGAATTCCTTAGCATCACTTAGCATGGTGCGTTCAAGGTTTATCCATGTTACATCATGCCATAGCTTGGATCCTCGATTTTTCCTAAATGTGTGTGCATTAAAGGCTTTGCTTCCAGTGTCCTCTTGAGAGATGTTTACATCTTTACAACAAGAGGTGGGGTCTTGTTGTAAGTCTTCTGACCATTGAGGGTGTACCCTTGGAGCAGCTATTAGGGCCTTACTCCCTTGACTTTCTTCTCTCATTTATCCCCAGACCTATGCTTTATTTAGGAATGCGTTTAAATCCCTAAATTTCATGTTAGTACTCTTTCCAGATTTTCCAAAAAGTAGATATTGTCTCCTTGAGTTTCATATTCATCTTTGTATGTTGGATATCTATTATTATGTCCTTTATATCAGGTCCTTTCTTAATGTTTGACAAATGGATAGTGTATTAGTCAGGGTTTTTTAGAGTCACTGAACTTATGGAATGCCTTTCTCTATATTGAGGAAATTGAAGGTGTGTACCACCATGCCTGGATCTGGGACTTGCTTTGTTCCAGGCCGACCTTGAACTCTGAGATCTCCTTGTCTTAGTCTTCTGGGATTAAAGGCATGTACTACCTTGCCCGGGGCTAAACTTTTCATGGCTACTATGCCTCAAGGTCTCCATGCCAAGATCCAGGTCAGAAACTTGTGTCTTCCAACCTCAAGATCTGAATCACAGGTGAGCCCTTCAATTCTGGATTGTAGTTCATTCCAGATATAGTCAAGTTGACAACCAAAAATAGCCATTATAGGTAGTCAAATAAAGAGATTAAAAAATTAAGTCAGTATTGTATTTTCTGTAGGGACATGACTCAGTGAAAGATGGAGACTATTTCTAATAGAATATATATTGGTTCTCTTTTGTATGGAAATTAGCACCCATGCCTAATCATCATGGAGAAATTTAGGCAGATACATCTGAGCTGTGAATGCATTACTGGCATGCATCAGGCAACCAGTCTCAGGGAGAGGCTGGGACAGAGAGCAGATTCCTGGTTGTGTCTAATCCAAGAAGACATGGACACATGGGGTAAGGACCACACCACCATGCTGTTCCAGAGCCACAGTGCTGCTTCCTCAGACACATAGGGCGGGGTGTTGGGACCCACTAGGGTCAGTAGGTGCTACTTTTCTCAAGTGATTATTGCATGAGAGGGAAAAACAGTAGGAAAAAAATATAAACCCACTTTATACTCACTGTATATTACCACTTGGGGGAATAGAACAGAAGTTCCCTCTTGTTTACTGGACTCTTGTTAGCGAGCCCCCCAAATCAGCTTGGCTTTATTAATCCAAGAAATTGAAAAGCCCAGGACTACCCTTGGAACTTCAGTGATGCTATGACGATTGAATTTCTCTTCCCCCCTCTCTCTTCCTTCCAATGTGAAGGTAGTTCATTCCCAGTCTCTTCATGGAGGCATCTGGCGTTTCAGGCCTTCTCCCACAAACAAGTCCTAAAGACTAAGATGCTCCTCTACCCAAACAAAAGAGTAGCTCTGACTGGCCAACATGACTCACCCTGGGCAGCTGACCATGTTCAGAATTATAAAATGACCTGAATCTGCAATGGTCACAACACCACTAAAGATGTGTATGAGTTAGGTCACTCTGGAGAGGAGAGTCAGGGTACCACTTAAGGACAGAGAGACAGGCAGCAGGCATCAAAGAAGACAGATGGTCACTTTTCCTCCCCTGCCCACAGAAGTGTATGAGCATTAAGAACTGAATTTGCCACTAACACCTTTGATGTCTTTGCTGTTCACTACCATGGTTACTTCTCACTGCATGTGGCTGGACCACATGGAACAACTAAAATCTAAACGGAGATGTAAATTACACCCTGGGTTTTGAAGATCTGTTAAGAAAACTGCAGGCCAGGCGTGGTGGCGCATGCCTTTAATCCCAGCACTCAGGAGGCAGAGGCAGGCGGATTTCTGAGTTTGAGACCAGCCTGGTCTACAAAGTGAGTTC
>NC_034598.1:91158484-91160731 GCF_900095145.1 Mus pahari | reverse complement strand
CTTGGGTACTTTCTCTAGCTCCTCCATTGGGGACCCTGTGTTCCACCCAATAGCTGGCTGTGAGCATCCACTTCGGTGTTTGCCAGGCACTGGCATAGCCTCACAAGAGGCCACAATATCAGGTACCCTTCAGCAGTATCTTGCCGGCATGAGCATGAGCATTAGTATCTAGGTTTGGTGGCTGATGATGGGATGGACTCCCGAATGAGGTAGTCTCTGGATAGTCTTGGATGGCAATTCTTTTGACATCAAAAGCAGTGTGTTCTTTACTTTTTCTTCAGTAGCAGGCCTTGTACACCCTGTGTCTGAGAGGTATTGTTGATGGATCAGTACTGTCTGGTTTAATGCCTTCTTGTTTTCAATAGGATGAATGCAAGTTCCTTAACTTGGCTTGCTCCCAGGGAAAACTAGAGAGACATTTCTAAAACCAGAGGGACTGGATATCAGGTAGGGAGAATTCAAAGTTGTAGAATCCAGGAAGACTTTTACGTGGCGTAATTAAAAGATTAAATGATGCTGGGATTATAAGTACATGTCATTAACCGTTCTGCTCAGGATCAAACTCAGGTCCTTGTGCTTTATCAACTAAGCCTTCTTCGTAGCACAATCCTGTGCCCTGGTTTTCTTTTTGGTTTTTGTTCTGTTAATGTTTGTTTCTTAGCTCAGTCTTTTACAGAGGGAACAGCTTTGAGGAGAACTATGTTTATTTCTCCATTGAAGGGGCAGGGAAGGTTAGGAGACATGGGCTCTGATAGGCTCACGGGATCAGAGAAAGACAGGTCAGTCGTCCAGCCTGAGAAGCAGGAGTCTTGGTTTCTTTTGCTGCTAGAGGACCTTTGAGAGGAGGAGGCTCTAATGCTTACTTGAAAGTTCTGTGGGCGGGGGCTGGTGAGATGGCTCAGCGGGTAAGAGCATCCGACTGCTCTTCCGAAGGTCCTGAGTTCGAATCCCAGCAACCACATGGTGGCTCACAACCATCTGTAACAAGATCTGATGCCCTCTTCTGGGAGACAGCTACAGAGTACTTACATATAATAAATAAATAAATAACAACAACAAAAAAGAAAGTTCTGTGGGCTTTGCTCTTGTCACCTCCGTTGTCTGATTTCCCTGGCACTTAAAGAAAGTCTGACTATGTTTCGGAGCTTGAGCAGGTTAGGGATGGAAGTGAATAGAGAGCAGGGTTGTGTAGCTGGATTAAGGGAGAGACCATTGAAAGCAGGGCCTGTAACTACACTGCAAACTTGTAGGGATCTCTGGGGAGGATTTTGTGGCTACATCTCAGGGCCTTCCAGTGTAGCTAACCTGGATACATCTCCCTATAATGAAATTTGGGCAACTGCTACTGGATCACTTGTTCCAAGTTTCCTCCCCCCCATCTTCCCCTTTCTTTCTTCCTGTGTTGTCTCCTTCCTTGTTCTCCTACTGTGCTCTAGTCTTTTTTATTTAAAACAGTTCAGCTTCTCATTCCTGTCTACTCCAGTAATAGACTAGATGGCGGAATGATCATTCATTTTTAGATATTGAGAGGCAGGCATCAGAGATGGTAGATGGTACACCTTTACAGTTTAATAGGTTTCTTGTATGAATCACATACTCATTTGTGTAAATACTTAGGGTTCTAATTGTGGAAGAGAAGAAGATGCCTCCATTTATTTATTTATTTATTTATTTATATTTTTTTTGAGTATCCTTTATGCTGCCTCACTAAGAAAGCATGGGACACTGAGCCACACATGTAGTCGTTCCTCAGTAGACCACAGATTGCCTTTGGGAAGCATGATGGTTAATGGTAATTGTCAACTTGATGGGACTTAGAATCACCATGGAGACAAATCTCTGTGTGTATCCAAGGGGAAGTTTCTGGGATAGGTTAATAGAGGTGGGAAGACCCACTCTAAATGTGAATGACAGGAACCCATAGTTCAGGTCCCAGAATGAATACAAACAAGAGAACAAGCTGAGATCCATTGCTCTGCTTCCTAGTGCCATGCAGCCAGCTGCGTTGTGTTCCTGTCATCACATCTGTCCTGCCCTGATGCGCTACGGCTTAGTTACCCTTTGCTGTGAAGAGATGCTATGACCAAGGCACCTTATAAGAGAAAGCATTCAATTAAGGGCCTCCTGACCATCATGGTAGGGGGTAGGGTGGCAAGGTAAGTAAACATGGTACTGCAGCAGTAGGACCCACAAGTCCCACAAGAGTGTGTGTGTGTGTGTGTGTGTGTGTGTGTGTGTGTGTGTGTG
>NC_034598.1:91155313-91158381 GCF_900095145.1 Mus pahari | reverse complement strand
AGAGAGAGAGAGAGAGAGAGAGAGAGAGAGAGAGAGAGAGAGAGAGAGAGAGAGAGACTGAGCAAGACCGGGCCTGTTGTGGGCTTCTGAAACCTCAAAGCACACCCCCAGTTACATACCTTCTCCAATAAAGCCATACCTTCTAATCCTTCCTAAGTAGTCCAGTAATTGGGAACCCAACGTTCAAACCTCTGTGCCAGTGTGGGCTATCCTCATTCAAACCTCCATGCACTGTAACCTTCAACCGTGAGCCAAGCTAAGCCCCTCCTTCCCTGAGTGGCTTCTGTGAGGTGTTTGTCACAGTGCTGAGACAGTTCAGGGGTGAATGAGAAGAAGGGGGCAGAAGAGATGGGTCGCACAAGACGGCTGAATGGCAAGCAGAGTGAGAGGCATTTTTGTGCATAGCATCTCCAGGGTATTCAGTGCCGACTCTACATGTGGCACTCTGTGTAAGGTCTCACTCAGACTGGCACTGCTGAGCCGTGTTTGTTAATATCAGAAGCTGGGGGGGGGTATGGCAACCATGTACATTCCAGCCAGCTATCAGGAGAATCCCTGCACGGATGGAAGCCGGGGATCTGAGAAGCATCAACCACTCACGTTTCCGTGGCTGACACGGGTGAAATGGAGCACTGCCCCGGGTCCTTCACGACCACCACCCACACTTTCCATTGTAAATATTTGGAGATGAGATATGTAGAGGCCAAGAATGAGAAAGTCTGCCTTCATAAACAATGCGCCACGGAATAGGAGTTCAGAGGAGGATGGGAGAGTGGAAGACCGCACACTCCATCTGGTCCGGGAGTGTTTCTCAAGGGAGACAGACTGACAGCTTTGGGTCGGGACATCCTTTTTCCGTGAGAGTGTTTTGTGCATCACAGGACACTTTGCATTCTCCTTATGCACTGAAACCCAGGAGTGCCCCTTCTGTTTGTGACTCCATCAATGCTGTCAAATGTACCCCGATGTCTCAGGTGAGTGGTACCATCTGTCCTTCCCAAGACTCACCATAGATCAAGATGCCTCCCAGATCCAGGGTTATATTCAGTAACTCTGGGCAGACATGAATGAGTGAGAGAAAGAATGAGAAAAACAAACAAACAAACAGAAGTCAAGACAATGGCAGGAGAGTTCATCTGCATAGGCTATTCCTGTGGCCTTCGGGTACCCATACCCCTGGGACACCCCAGATGATGTTCAGCTGGAACTGCAATGGATGGCTCAGACCTGAGAGGAAAGGGCCCAAACCCAATCTGCACTGCAGTTTACCTCTAACCACACTCCTTCCTGGCACTTTCAAGACTGTAAATGAAGACTGCACGCTCAACGGCAGTCTCAAATGGGAGCAGAGGAAGGGAGGGAGGGACACCAGCCTTGCTGTAGTAAAATGGGACACCATCACCCTCCATGCTAATGCGAACCAGATGCTGGCTGGCCCCGACTTGCGATAGAGCAGGCAGAATTCTTGGACACTGAGTTATTCTTAGAAGCATGTGCACAGTCCCCTGGCAGGGCTTACTGTGAACTGGCTATTGCCAGCCCCCTGTCAGGATGCCGTGCCAGCAGACCAGGGGGGTGATTGTTCTTACTAATAAAAAATAACTTTGGGATTTTAATTTCAAATTACCCACAGAGATGGAGCCTGGATACGGGGAAGGGTGGGAAGGGCAGAGAAGTTGGGGCAAAGTATGGAGAGGGGCAGAGGAACAGTGGCTATTCAGACTCTCATTCTACTCTCGTGTTTGGAATTTCTCCTCCCTGGGTGGTGAGTTCTCATCACAACAGACTTGCCTGGGATGTGGAAGGACCCAGGCGACCACCTGTTGATCTTAGTGTGGGCAGTTCCACGTGTTTCTTTTGTGTGCTAGACAGCTTACTCTTGGAGACTTCATTCAATGTGTACGGGACACCATGTGGTGGGTATTACAGTAAGTCTTGGAAAGGTAATCCGATAGGGCTCCACAATTATCAAATGGCACAGCTAAGTCCTACCTTCATATCTGTGCTGAATACCAACTCTATGACAAGGCTGAGCTAGACGTTAAGACTATGACGCTAAATAAAATGACTGGATCCCAGCCCCTGAGTCTTGCCATTGTGCTGTCTGCAGGAGAGCCAAGTGGATAAAGAGGAAGGTCAGTATCAAGATATGTCAGGCGTGAGATAAGACCCGCTGTGACCTCTGTCATGTTAGGACAAGCACAGCTATCATTTTGAGGAAATACTCGAGTCTTACATGGGCACCTATGTGGAAGGCCATGGAAGAAGAGTACTCGGGCAAAGGGACCAGGATGTCCACCGATGTGCTCAGCAACCCTGTGGTGCTCGGGATGCACTGAGGATATGGAAGATGAATCACTGAAAGACAAGGAGGCTCTGAGCAGGGCAGGTCTTTTAGGACAAAATGTGGAAGCTTGAGCTTTGTTTGTGGGACCAAAACCCTCTGTGCATCCACTAGTCATTTGCTTACTGACCATGTGTTTATTGAGCATTTACTCTGCCCAGTAGTTAAGGAGTCTTAAGCAAAAACAGCTCCCCCCCTCCCCCCTCCCACACACACAATGAAACTAAAACCAAACAGCACTGCCCCTCAACAAAACAAAACAAAACAAAACAAAACAAAGTAGGTACTTACTTGCACTTTAGTGGAACAGAGGTTCCTATGTGAAAAAAAAAATAATCATTAAAGGAGTCACCATAGTGGATGAGCTGAAAGATGACCCCAGGATGATCAAGGGTCAACGGCTAGGAGTTCAGGGCCATAGATAATCTCAAGAGGGACTTCTCCACTTGGCGAATGTGAAGATGAATTAATGGTCATTTTTTTCCTGCAAAGTGCGTGGATGACTGCACTTTTGTAACAAAGGAAGTTCTTCTGTGCAGCTTGACTTTCAAGATTCTTACCCTGGTTGTTGCTCCCGCCAATGGAGTGCGTGTCTAGAGAGGTCTGTTTGCAGACTTATTTATGTAGATTTCAGTTATTGGTTATCTGGTAAAGTATTTTTGAAATAGAACATGGTGTCTTTCAGAAGGGGGTAGGAGGGAGAGGGAGAGGGAGAGGGAGAGAG
>NC_034598.1:91144972-91155240 GCF_900095145.1 Mus pahari | reverse complement strand
GGAGTGTGGGGGCAAGGGTGAGGGGTAGGGAGCAGTTTCTGGGAAGGCCAGGTTGAAGAGATCAAAGAGAACTGAGACAGAACTTGCTTTGGAATTAAGTGTGGATGTGACGATGAAAGACTGTGGAAAATCATAAAATCCGAGCAACCTTCTGCATGGGGGTAGCTTTATGGGGCTTTTGAAAGTCTCATTCGACTTCCAAGAAAGCCCTGCTGGAAACTGTAGATGAGGTATTCTAGGTGTGGTTTATATAAAAGGATGACAAGGAGCTGCAGTCAGCTGACACGCTCTCAGAGGACAGCCTTGGCTCCACATCAAACAAGTGTGCGATGAATGTACATGTATATGCTTTAGGTCAAAATTAAACAGGTTTGAAGTGTGTGTGTGCGTGATTTCTCAGCTTCCAGAAATTTTTTTGTTGTTGTTGAAGTAGAACATACAGCAAGGACTGTGGTCGAGGGTAGAATTGCTTATGTTTTTTGATGACGAGGACACCCAGTGTCACCAGGAACCAGATTAGGGAGGAGGACTTTGCCAGTTCCCCAAACTTCTCCCCATGGCTCACTCAAATCACTACATTTTCCCTTCACGTGCAGCTCCTACTTTGGCTTCTGTGGTATTGGTTGCCCTTGCCCTTTATATGTGTCAAATACAGTAAGATATACACACACGCGCACGCGTGCACACACACACACACATACACATACACACATATAACATGTACACACATATACAAATGCACACATGTATACAAATGCACACATATACATGTACATACATATTCACATGCACACATATACACATACACACATACACACACATACACATACACTGAGACACACATCCACACACATACATATACATGCTTTGGATTTGACTGATATTGTTCACTTACCTCTTTGCTTGTCATCGTGTTTGTAGAATCTATCTGCACTGTTCTGAGGAGCAGTAATCTTACTCACTGTTCAGAATTCTATGAGCTGTGTAGTGCCACACAATATACACTCAGCAAATGGCAGCAAGAAAAAAGAAGGGGGTAGTTGTGTTAGGAGGGCTCTCTAGAGGAACGGAACTCAAAGCATGAATGTGTCTTACCAGAGGGCATGTGTTAGACTGTCTTACGAGACAGCTGGGTAGTCCACAATGGCCATCTTCCTGCTGGAGAGACAGAAACCCTGGAAGATGCTCAGTTACCAGGGATGGATGACTCAGCATCCCATCAGGAAGGCCTGGAGAGTTCCTGGAGTCACCAAACTTCAGTCCACATTGGAAGACCAAGAAGTTGGGTTCTGACGACTGTAAAGGATGACAGTGGTAACGACAACAGCTGGCCAGACAATCCCACCAGCAACAAGTGACTGAAAGGAAGCACATAGCTTTGCTGTCTCTTTAGACCAACATCTATTTATATGGCCATTGGAAGAGTCTGCAGCCAGAAGGTACTGGATGCTCTAGTAGAGAGTTCTCCACCCGTTAATCCTTCCTGGAAATGCCTCTTATAGACTCATCCATAAGAGTCTAAGGCAGAGCCAGAGCCAATCAAGAAATCCAGTACTAACTTTAACCCATGCTATGATATGTGCGTATTCATGTTTACTTGTCATAGACAAAGACTTTTCTGAAGTGCTGTGCCAACTCATGGTTTCCCGAGTGGATTTCCTTCACTGTTTAAGCTCACATTTCTCCATTTCTTTCCTATAAAGTCATGGGTTCTCTTGTGTTGTTCTGTAATAGAAGGAAATCATGAAGTCTAGTTTATTCTTAAATGGAAGGGAAGGGGGATATTTTGATCCCGCTGCTTGGAGTTGGAGAATCTATATTTATTTACTCATCCATTCACTCATCTCAGTATTTTATATCTTGGATGATAACCCAACACTCACTATTAGTTATTTCACCAGCATTGACCACTGATGCTCTTCCAGGATGGCCTTCTTCCATCCCTTTAAGGTGCCACAGCCCATCCTCTTATTTTTAAAGCACTTTCTCTCTTTCTGGAATTAAATAATAATCCAGGCTAGTGCTGTGTTGCTTCTGTCCAGTCTTATAATCGGCTTTTTCTCTAAGGGGCTCTGATTTCATTTGTTGGAAAGCAATGTTTCAAACCCAGGACCTCAGTGCTGGGTGTCTCATTATGTCTTCAAGCTTCATTGCCCATGAAGATGATTGCCTTTCTACTGTTTACTGGCCATTTGGATGTTCTTTTTTTTTTTTTTTTTTAAGATTTATTTATTATACATAAGTACACTGTAGCTATCCTCAGACACTCCAGAAGAGGGCGTCAGATCTCATGGTTGTGAGCCACCATGTGGTTGCTGGGATTTGAACTCCAGACCTTCGGAAGAGCAGTTGGGTGCTCTTACCCATTGAGCCATCTCACCAGCCCTTGGATGTTCTTTTTAATGAAATCATTATTGGCATCATTTGCTTGTCATCTGTCTCTCTATCTATCCATCATCTATCTATGTATCTATCTATGTATCTATCTATGTATCTATCTATGTATCTATCTATGTATCTATGTATCTATGTATCTATGTATCTATGTATCTATGTATCTATGTATCTATGTATCTATGTATCTATGTATCTATTCTATCTATCTANTATGTATCTATGTATCTATGTATCTATGTATCTATGTATCTATTCTATCTATCTATCTATCTATCTATCTATCTATCTATCTATCTATCTATCTATTCTATCTATCTATCTATCTATCTATTCTATCTATCTATCTATCTATCTATCTATCTATTCTATCTATCTATTCTATCTATCTATCTATCTATCTATCTATCTATCTATCTATCTATCTATCTATCTATCTATGTGTGGTGACAGGTGTGTGTGCATGTGAATCAATGGGCACCCGTGGACGTCAGAGGACAATTTGCATGAGTGGATTCTCTTACAGCACCTGCATCCTTAGGATTGAACTTCATAAGACTTGAAGGCAAGCATTAGCAGCCGAGCCATCTCCCTGCCCATTGTTGGTTTTCTTACTGGAATACCTACTTTTTCCCCACTATGGGTTTCCCTTAGATACAAATTTGGGATTTGAGTCCTTCACCAGGAGTATGTGGGGCAAATGTTTCCCCCAATTCTGTAGCTCACTGCCACTCCCAGCCCCACTACTGCTAGAGTCTTTGACAAGCAGGGCCTCTTCCATTTGGTCATTTCCCCATTCTGGATGTTTTTAGGATCGTATGCTACTTGTGAAAAGTTACACACTTTTACCTTTCATATTTAAGGTACAATGCACCCAGAATTGATTTCTGATACAGTGTAAACTGGAGCTTAATGACATTTTTGGTGTTACTTGTTGTGGATGGCCCTGGTGCTGCCTGTATTTTGATGTTAATTCTGCTTTTCCAGGAGGAGTTGTCTGGACTAGGAATGAGTCAGGTGACTTCTTGTGAACCTTCCCCTAATGAATAAAGGGACCAATCACTGGGTGAGTAGGTGGGGCTTCCAGGTTGGATGGAAGAAGAGAGGAAGCAGGAGAGAGTTAGAGGTTTTGGGATAGGGTTAGCGAAAGGACAAGGTGTGGCTGCTAGTGTCTCTTGGTTAATATGGCGAATCTGCCAGGATTTGCTGGAGGATTTAGATTTAGCATGGCTTACAAGACTAGGATTCTAGCTGTTGTGCCCAGAGATTGAGTTACCATTGTTTCTGAACTAAGTTTGTATGGTGTTTTCCTTCTTGCAGCAACTCGACTGGGTTCCAGAGAGAAAGGTATGGCAGCAAACCCTTTGCCAGATGTGTATCACAAAAGGCCGTGGGAGTTTTAAAGCATGGGGCTGGCATAGTAATGGCCTGCCAGTGGGAACTTAGCGAGCTGGGTGGAGAGATTTTGGAGCTCTGAGTCAGAGAGTCTCCACAAGATAAGAAGAGCAGGTCTGCCATTGCCCACCATTGCACAGCTGGCCAGCCTGCTGGGCAGGGTATAGCATGGAATGTGCCATTCCTTTTTAGTATTTCTCACAACAGCTACTATATAAGTTAGCTTTGGATTTTCATTCCCTGATCTCCCTGCAACCCTGTGTTTGTTTGTGTGCGTGTGTGTGTGTGTGTGTGTGTGTGTGTGTGTACAGACTTACAATATTCCATTGTAAGGTGACTTTTAAAGATTTTAAAAGTGGTGAATGGATATCACCATTATATTACTACATTCCTTTTCTTGGCTGGTGAGCTGGCTCAGTGGGCAAAGATGCTTCCTGCCAAGTCTGATGATTCAAGTCTAATCCCTGGAACCCACTGGTAGAGGAGGAGATCTTACTCCTGAAAATTGTCCTCTGACCTCTATGTATATATGCACAGAGAAAATAAAATTAAAAAAACATCCCCATCATCACTTGTTGTCCTTATACTTTTCTCTTCTCTATTGTATTATTGCAATGAATTATATTGAGTTATATTGATTAATTTTAATGTAAAATAAAGTTGGTTGCTATAATTACCTCTCCCCTCATCATATGCCATTCTTTTTTTTATATATGATTAGGTGATTTTTAAAACAGTTTTCAAGTAGGTTTACGAAAGACCTAACTGCTACACTCTGTTATTACTTAGTTCTAGTTTCACAGTTGCTGCTGGCAGTATAAAATAAATCTAGACTATTTTTAAAAGTTTTGCTTTCCTCCTTCCTGACTTTAAAAAAAAAAAACCTTTTAGACTTTCACCATTTATTCTGTTTTCAATGTCAACTCCAGGATTCTTTGATATCCCCAGTAAAATGTGGCAGATTAAGCATGCTGAGAGAATCACAGCTCCATCACCAAGCTCACAGTCACCTGGTCTGTGGACCTGTGGGCTCCAATCCCTAACTGATTTTTACTCCTTTTAGAATTTTAGATAGAAATGACTCAGAATTCCTTGGTTACTCTGTTGGCCATCTAAATTTATTTCTTTACTTATTTAGTTAGCTTCACACAAGCTTGGGTCATCTTGGAAGAGGAAAACTTAATTGAGAAATGGCTCATCAGATTGGCCTCCAGGCATGTCCGTGGGACATGTTCTTGATCGATGACTGATGTGGCAGTGGGCTCACTGTGAATGGTACCACCCCTGAGTGGGTGCTCTTCAGACATCTAAAAGAAAAAAAGCAAGCTGGGCTTCCACAGGAAGCCTCCATGCCGTCGCTTGTGCCACCACCATGTCGCTAGTGATCCCTGAGAAGTTCTGGCACATTTTCTGAGTACTCAAAACCAACATGGGCAGCATCAATGTTCAACATCTGCCTTCCTCAGCACCACAAGAGAATATCCCTGCCATTAAGGGTATGGGGCAGAGATACGCTCTTGTGGTGCTGAGGAAGGCAGACGTTGAAATCACCAAGAGTGCTGGAGAACGCACAGAGGATGAGGAGGAGCGTGTGATCACCATCACACGGAATCCATGACAGCATAAGATTCCAGACTAGCTCTTGAACAGGCAGAAGGATGGGAAGGATGGGAAGTACAGCCAGGCTCTGGTCAGTGGTCTAGACAGCAGCCTTCATGAGGACATGGAGTGGCTGAAGAAAATTAGAGCCCACGGGGGCTGCACCAGTTTGGGTCCTTTGTGTCTAAGATCTGCACACCAAGACCATTGGCTGCAGGGGCTGTATTGTGGGTGTAACCAAGAAGAAATGAGTCCCTGGCTCTTTGCTGTTAATAAATAATTTATATACCTATGGAGGGGGGAAGTAAGCTGGGAAAGCCATGGGGAACAAGCTATTAAGCATTGTTGCTCAGTGGTCTCTGCTTTATTTCCTGACTTCGTATTTCTGCTTTGACTTCACTTACTGATGGACTCTAATCTGTAAGCTCAATAAACCTTTTCCTCCCCAATTTGGCTTTGGTCATTGTCTCATCACAGCAATACATGGCTTGCTGTGTCACCCATGTTGGCATCCTAAACAGTCCATCAACAGGAAGTCCAAGAGAAAACTTTATCGTCCTGTGTGGCTCTGTCTGTTTCTCAGCCTTCTGGTTTGGGCGGCTTGCTTTAAGAACGAGGATGCTGGGTCTCTTTGGGGATTGTAGTTCCTCCAAACTGGCTGTCTTGGAAAACAAAAGAGTGTCCTTTTCTTCTCCTAGGCCTGTGAGACACTGTGCTGACTTAGAGGTTGGGTTCCAGGAGAGGTGGAGGCCCTCTGTTCAAGAATGTCTTCTCCTTTGGTGTAAGAGTGACAAACGCTGCTGGCCCATTTTTCCCTTTTGGTTTTCAGGGTCCTTTCTTAAACACAGAACTACTTCATACCTAACCCAAAGCTGAACATGGACTCATCCCATGTAGCTGTAAGGTTGTATAGTTTGATTGATGCCCTCCCTGCCCATCAGCCCCTGGGAAACAGCACCCTACTCTTTCCTCTTACAGGATTCACTTTTGTTAGATTCACAGACGAATGGATTATCTGTCTCTTTGGGTCTCACTTACTCACGTAGCATAATGTCTCCAGGGTCAGCAACAGCCCTTTCCTTTTAAGGTTGAGTAATATGTTATCATTTATACCCTAGCTGAATGATCAGTTTATCTGTTGATGGCTATCTAGGTTATTTTCAGTTTTTTTTTTTTCACTACATAGCCAAGGCTAGCCTAGAACTTGAACTGTTCCTTCCTTTGTGTCCTGAGTGCAGCTCACACCCTGGCTACCATGAAAAACCCAGTTATAGATAAGGAAGAACAAGTATGATAGAATATGCTGATTTTTCCCCCTTTGGATATACCCCCAAAAGTAGGATTTCTGGGTTGTAGAGTAGTTCTATTTTTAATTTTTCAAGAAAACATTACCCCCCTTCTCCTCAGTGGCTGTATGAATTACCTTTTCACCAACAGTAAGCAAGTGTTCCCTTTCTTCCAGGCAGTCCCTAACACTTCACTTCATTGTTTTGGTACATATCCTAACAGACTCGAGTGCTGTCCCTGAGTGGTTTTCATTTGTATCTTCCCGATGAATGATTTTGACCATTTTCCCTACACCTGCTGGCTGTTTCTGCGTCTTCTTTGGGAGAAAATATTGTATCTTTGCTACTGTTGATCATTCATTAATCAGATTTTATTTTCACTGAATTGTTTTTATTTTCACTGAGTTTCTCTAGGATAGTAACCCCCTGATCAGATACATAGTCTGCCAATATTTTCTCCTGACTGATAGGCTCATTTTAAAATTGTTGATTGTTTCCTTTGCTGGGCAGAGGACTTTTATTTTAATTTAAAGTTATTTTAATTTTAACCATCCTTTTGAGGCAGGGTCTTAGGAATTCTCCTTCCTCCTCTCTCTCCTCTTCTTCCTCCCTCCCTTCCTCCCTTCCTTCTTTCCTTCCTTCCTTCCTTCCTCCCTCCCTCCCTTCCTCCCTCCCTTCCTCCCTTCCTTCTTTCCTTCCTTCCTCCCTCCCTCCCTCCCTCCTTCCTCCCCCCCCTGTCTTTCTCTCATCCTCTCTACCTCCAATCTAGGCCTTAAATAAAACAGAGCCTTACATAAGGTAAAAGTGTCAGTCAGTTTTCCCCACTGAGATGAAACACCTGAGACAGTCAGTCACAGAGAAGAAAATCAAGTTGTGGTTTCAGAAGTTTCAATCCACAGTCACTTGACCCTATTACTTTGGGCCTGGGACAGCTCAGTCCATTATGATGGCTGGGAGGGAGGGAGGGAGAGAGGGTTTCCAATATCACTTTCAAAGGCATCTCTCCCAATGCCCTAACTTTCTTTTGCTAGGACCTGCCTAAGGGTCTATCACCCAGCATAGACTGGTCGTCACGATCCATCTTTCCCATGTGGGCCACTGGGGGAACATTCTGTATCCAAATTACAGCAACAACGTCACCAAGGCTATGGAATCAAGTCACCTTTACCATAGTGTACTGCTCAGAAGCATGCCACAGGTTCTACCTTGGCATTGACCAGGGGAGGTCACCTTAGGGTGTGTCTGCTATATAAGATCTGTTGCAACATTTCAACTCTGCCTTTACAGTACAAAGACAGCTCTAGACAATACATTAGAAGAAACAAATGAGCATAGTTAAGTCTGAAACTGTACTTGCAATAATAGGCTGAGGGCCAGCTTTGGCTAATGAACCTCAGTTTGCCAACCCTAGTTTTTACAACACAGCCAACTTTTGACCTGAACCAGGAGATTTTTATAAGGAATCGGTCACAACCTTATAACACCCGCTTAATAACAAATCTTACTAGTCATTTCCCCCCAGAAGCTGTCTTTTTCTTGAGCAACTGACTGGTTCTAGCTCACGAACACTGTAATTTTACATCACTGATGAGGGCTGAGGAGATGGTTCAGTGGGTAAAGGCACCTGCTGACAATTCCGATGACTCGAGTTCGAGCCCTGGGACCCACACAATGGAAGGAGAGAATGGGACCCCCAAACCATCCTCTGATAGTCACGCATGCTCTACAGAATGTACGCATGCACGCGCGCGCGCACAAACACACAGTATTTATTTTAAAAGTTATTGAAGTAAAGCATCCAGGCAGAAACCATGTTGAGTGTCTATTTTTCAATTTGTTTGGGTTTTCTTCTTCGCCTTGGCCAACAGGAAGCTCGGTGTCACTGATGTAGAGTCATCCAATGTTAAAGACTCTGTGGGGGGTCTTCATTTTCTGTATATGATTTAATTTGATTTTCTCCATATGATTTAATTTTTTTCAGTCTTGATTTCTCTTATTTACCCACAACTCAGTTGATGGGCCCTTGCCATATCATGGGGTGTCTGTTTTAAATCCTCTCTGAACAAGACTGGGAAATTATTGTTTCATAATATTATTTTATGTGTATGGGTATTTTGCTTGCATGCATATCTGTGGACCACATGCATGCCTGGTGCCCATGAAGGCTAGAAAAGGGCATTGGGTTTCCTGGACTTGGAGTTATAGACAGCTATGAGTTGCTATGTGATTAGTAGGAATTGAACCTAGGACCCTATTACTGATCCATCTCCTAGCCCCAGAAAGATGTTCTGAACAATATTAACGTACTGCCTTTTGGTATCTAGGAGGTAATGGGATGTGAGTAACCCCTATATTCTAATCAGAACAAGTAACAATTCAGTAGAAAAAGCATTCAAGTTCTCCCTTGATGGTTAAGGAGGAAGATATTGAAAAGTTCAACCTTGGGGAACACTGCTGGCTTCTTGTTGTTGGTTCTGAGCTCATTCAAAGGGGAGGATCCATGTGATCTCATGGTCATTGCACATTGCGCTGGGCTGCACCTGGGTAGGGCTGCGCTGGGCAGGGACCATGGCTCAGTGCCTCTGCACTCATGAGATCACAGGCCATGTCTCACAAGGGTGCTATTGTGCCTGGGGCCTCTGTACTGACTTCATTGCTGAGCTGTCTCCCCCCACCCCCAAGCTCTCTTGTAGTCCAGGGAAGGCAGCTGTACAATGGTTCTTTGGTGAAATCATGCTACCCGGCCACAGCTGTCAATCAGTTTTACTTGGTCCCTTTTAGTCTCATTGGGGCAGATGACCACAATGCCTGCATGGCCTGTAGGTGGCCTTTGTCAGCAGGGATGGTAGACCTCAGGTAACCTGAGGCTCTTCTGGTCATGAGATGATTGTTCCCAGGCCAAAATGCCTTTGGTTGCTCTCCCCTGGCTCACGGCATGGGTGCCCTTGAATGCTGAGATTTTCTTTGAGGTCTGTGTGAACTCTAGATGTATGGGGGACTGAATGATGCCTGGCATGTCTATTAGTGTTCAGTGTGCACCAGAAATGAGCTAACAGGAAAACTTGGGCTGCTGTACTGCTCTTAGGAAGCATCCATTTCCTGTGTCTCCAGACTGTTCACACTCTCTTACATGCAGAGGCAGTGCAACGTGATGTCAATGTTATTCTCTAGAACCAGACGATGTTACTCAAAGCCTCTTATACCCTGTGTGAACCTGTACACATGACCTGCCTTCTCTGTTTTCTTTATAAAATAAGGATTTGAAGAGAGAGCAATAGTTTCTCAAGTTCCTGTTTTCTTTCTTGGTTTGTTTTCTGTTGGCATTTAGTCTAGACTCTGTCCCACAGTTATCTGGCAACTACAGGTGTGGCTGACTCACCTTAAAAGGGGGCTACTTGCCCCTTCCTCCTCCTCTTGCTCTCTTGTCCTTGCTCCCTAACCCCTTTCCCCTCTCTCTCCATTCCTCTCTCCCCTCTCTCCATGTGCTCAAGGCTACCCTCTTCTTCTCTTCTCTTCTCTTCTCTTCTCTTCTCTTCTCTTCTCTTCTCTTCTCTTCTCTTCTCTTCTCTTCTCTTCTCTTCTCTTCTCTTCTCT
>NC_034598.1:91129622-91141732 GCF_900095145.1 Mus pahari | reverse complement strand
TGTGTGTGTGTGTGTGTGTGTGTGTGTGTGTGTGTGTCCATTATGACTCTGGTCAGAGGACACTTCCTACAGTCAGGGAAGTTTGGAGATGTGCAAAGGCAACAGAGTTAAGTGGGAATGGGGAAGGTATTTTATAAGGAACAAGTATTTGCAAAGGCCTGAGGGGGGTGAGAGACCTTGGTGACAGGAAAGAGACCAATAGATACTAGGGTTTGGGCTGGTAAAGGAGTTTGAACTTTAAATAGATTTAGGCAGAAGTTCAAAACTACCAGCCTGATAATCACATAGAAGAGAGAGGACTAGAAAAATGAGGACCTAACCATTTACGTGCTGTTCTATGATGAGACTATATTATTACACTATTAAATATACATGGCTTTACTTTCTTAAACATGGAATCACCCTGAATACATGATGAACTTGCCTTATTGAAAATAATTTTAGCCGGGCGGTGGTGGTACACGCCTTTTATCCCAGCACTTGGGGGGCAGAGGCAGGTGGATTTCTGAGTTCGAGGCCAGCCTGGTCTACAAAGTGAGTCCCAGGACAGCCAGGGCTACACAGAGAAACCCTGTCTCAAAAAAACCAATAAATAAATAAATAATAATAATATTTTTAAGTTGTGATGCAATCTCTTAATGATGCATATTTAGGGTGGATTATTTTTCCATTATAAGTAACATGGGGTTGATGTAAGGAAGGCCTTGCAGAGTCTTGCTTGGTGAGTTGTACTTTCTGGTGTATTTTAGCAGGGAGCTGAAGGGCAGATAGGGGAGAAAGAGATAGACAGCCCTAATTCCCCAGTATGCTGTGGCATCCCCTCTGGTGTTTCTTGAGACATTCTTGGTTTGGGGTCACATCATCGGGGCCATATATCCTGAGTTTTTGTCTGGGAAATACTCTCACATTATGTCGCGTGGGCTTCCTGCCTCAGCAGCTCTGACTTGCTTCACAGTCTACACTGGCTCTGCCTGCCTCCACTCCTCGCCCTTTCTTGCGCTGACCACTGGCTGGTAATACATCTCCTTTTTCCTGTGTTTACTAGCTTGCTGTTGTTTTCTTTAGGCTCATCTGAGAAACATCCTCTATGTAGGTTTCCTTTAGTCCTCCCCCACATACACACATAGGGTCTCAGTACAGCCCAGGCTGGCCTAGGACTCTATATGCAGCTGAGGATGACCTTGAACTTCTGATCCTCTTGTTTCTGTCTCCGAGTGCTGGAAGTATAGGGGTGTGCCGGGGCATCCAGTTGTCCTCATCTTGTTCTATCCTACAAGGAATGGGATACTCTCCCACACATGTGTAGAGTCCTGTGATTCAGTCTCTGAATTTAGGATAATATGTTAGGATAATAATTTTATGCTTTTTTTCCTACTTGGCTATGAACTTAATCAGGGAAAATAATCATAATCTCTCTCTCTCTCTCTCTCTCTCTCTCTCTCTCTCTCTCTCTCTCTCTCTCTCTCTCTCTCTCTCTCACACACACACACACACACACACACACACACACCACAATCACACCCCAGCTATATTGCGGTATATAATGATTGGAATACCTGTGCATCAGGCAAAGTTTTACTGTCAGGGCAAATGAGTCAGCGAGTCCTTATGGAAAGACAAGCAGTAGCCTCCACCCATGGCTGGGTTTCTGCTGGGGGAAGATTGTCCAGTGGTGGAAGGAAACTGAACTGCAAAGAGGGCTGACGTGATGGAGCATGGGGTCTATCCTAGACTGGAAGGAAATGAAGATGCAAGGGGCTAGTAGAGAGGAAACAGAAGCCTCATGAATTTCAAACCCAGGACTCTGTGGTTTTGAAAGACAGGTGTGGTGAGAATGGTGCCAAGGTTGGACTCCTAGGTAGTAATTCAACCAGTCATAAATGCCACCCAGGGGAGTACTAAACGGGCAGTGGAAAACGTATCTCTCTTAGAGTTCCTAAATCAATAGCCTCGGGTGGATCCAGGATCTATACATTTGACTGACAGTCCAGGAAATTCTCACTTAAGGGAATTCTTGAAATGGGATCCTTTGAAAGAAAGTGAATTGTTTAAGATTTCTGAGGTGGGGGTTGCTTCTCATGAAGTCACAGCAATGAATGCTTGGGAGGAGAGCATGAAGGGATATAGAGTGAAGGTTCCAAGATGCACTTGGCCATCCCTATGTATATGATAGTCACTCACAGATAGGGCCATGCTTAGGGGTAGAGGGACTGAATCTCATCAAAGTCTTCTAGATGGAAGGGAGTATCAGAGGGGCGTATGGTGCCATAGCAGGAGACTGCAACTAATACCTGTGGTCCTTGGGTATTCTGGTGTGGGTAGGAAATGTCATTCAAAGGCTCAACTGTGTGCAAAGTTGGTCCCAGCCTGGTGGGGGCTATTTGGAGAAGTCGTGGAGCCTTTAGGAGGTAGAACCTAGCTGGAGGAAGCAGATTTCAGGGACCAGATCTAGAGGGCTTATAAACTGTTTCTGCTTCAGTTCTCATTTCTGCTTCCTGATCTTTCTAGGTGTGAGCAAGCAGCCTCAGGCTCCCAGGCTGCAACAGAGAGCCGCCCTCATATGCTATGAAGAAACATTTTGCCCAAGGCAATTTATAGAAAAAATGGTTTGGGGGGATGGGTTATGGTTCCAGAGGGTTAAAATCCACAGGGGCAGGGAAAGCCTGGTTACTTAGAGCAGATATGGTGGCTGGAGCAGAAGCAGAGGGCTCACATCTCAGACTGCAAGCAGAAAGCAGAGAGAGTGATCTCAAAAAGCTGTTGTTAAATGGTCAGTGACATACTTCCTCCAACCAGGCCACAGCTTGACTAGCCTGCAACCCACTGTCTTATACTTCCTGTCTGAGATATTGCCTGTCAGATCTTTATTACAACCAATCAACAATGAGATAACACCTGATACCTCTCTTAGATTCCCTATAGGCAGGCGAGGAAGGACAAAATAGACTGTCCAGTGATGGGCCACAGAAATGACAGTACCAAAACCCTGCCAGCACTCAGCTCTCTGTGGGTACAGAATTAATAATAATAAATTAATATTAAGTGTATTTCTAAAAATATAGAGATAAACTTAATACAATGCAAGGAAGGTCACCCCAACAGAACCCAAATAAATCCCTCTTCCCTTAACCGCTTATCCTTAAGTGTTTTGTCACAGCAACAGAAAAGTAAATGCATTGGGTGTGAGTATCTACTTAGGGCCAGTTTGGGAAAGAGAAGCAGAGGGACTCGGTTGGAACCTTTTTCTTACTAGCATTTCTGGGGCTCCGGGGCTAGAAGGGGATGGACAAGGTGAATGCCCTGCAGAGAGATTACAGGAACTTTGCAAATTGTGGGGACCCATGAAAAGAAATCCACATGGGACTTGAGATTGTAGAAGAGGCTCTATGGGCTTCTTGGAAGCCCATAATTAGTAATTCATTAGTAAAATAGAATACTAATTCTCTTAAGGATGCAAAATTTGAAGCAAGACACCTGTGGTAATGATAGCAAACACCAACAGCTAATACTGAATTATTTACTATATTCTGGGTACCCATCCTAGTTATCCATAACTATTAACTGCAGCCTATAATACCCAATAAGAGAGTCTCAGGACTTACTCAGATCATATTGGCTGTGGGCCTGTCTGTAGGGGGTTGTGTTAAGTTTTAATTTATGTGGGAGGGTTGAGTCCTTTGTGGGCAGCACCATTCCCTAGGCTATGTAAGAAAGCTAGCTAAGCATGAGACTGGAATTGAGATCATGAGCAGTGTTCCTCCATGGTTCCTACCTTAGGTTCGGGGTTCAGTTCCTGTCCTGATATCCTCAGTTATAACCTATGACCCAGGAACTGAAACAAACCCTTTCCCCTCTCTGCTGGCTAGTCTTGTGTCAACTTGGCACGCAAGCTAGAGTCATCTGAAAGGAGAGACTCTTTTTTTGTTTTGTTTTGTTTTTTTTGAGGCAGGGTTTCTCTGTATAGCTCTGGCTGTCTTGGAACTCACTCTGTAGACCAGGCTGGCCTTGAATTCAGAAATCCACCTGCCTCTGCCTCTCAAGTGCTGGGATTAAAGGCGTGAGCCAAATTGAGGCAATGCCTCCATAGATTCCATTTTTTTTTTCTTAATTAGTGATTGATGGAGGAGGGCCCAGTCCATTGTGGGTGGTGCTGTCCCTACCCTGCTGCTTTCTATCAGCCAGCAAGACAGTAGGCAGCACCCCTTAATGGCCTCTGCATCAGCTCTTGCCTCCAGGTTCCTGCCCTGTTTGGGTTCCTGTCC
Organism: Mus pahari; assembly: GCF_900095145.1. Classification (NCBI taxonomy): domain Eukaryota; kingdom Metazoa; phylum Chordata; class Mammalia; order Rodentia; family Muridae; genus Mus; species Mus pahari. The sequence goes on along the minus strand of NC_034598.1, from coordinate 91,137,470 downwards.
TGACTTCCTTAAAAGATGTACAGCCATATATGGAAGAGTAAGTCAAATAAACCCTTTCCTCCCCAACTTGCTCTCCGGTCCTGGTATTTTACTGTACCTATAGGATCCCTAACTCAGACACCTCTAGGTTACTTTTGTTTGCAGTGTTTTATTGCCTCAGCAGGAGGAAAACCAGAGCAGAAACAGCAACGCGTGAAAACTTGACATGCATTGGCTCAGGTCTACAGAGCAGCTCTCAGAAGCAGGGTGCTATTGTGATCTTTTTAAAGGCGAGGAAACTGGTATCGAGTACACACTGGGGCTGCCACAGGGGCTCACTGTGTGTTTGATGCCCAAGTCCTAGGGGTGAAGAAAATGATTGCTATAGCCCAGTGTGCTGTAGATATGTGATACAGTTTTACTGTCAGATCAATGACATAGACCCGAGGATAGAGACGAGCTATGCTAGGTACTTGCATCAGCCTGGAGCATGCGTGTCTCGTAAGATACTGGTGTTAGGTAGGTATACTGAAATAATAGTGTCAGGTCTGTAAAAACACAGAGCCCTGTGTAAAAGGGCAATGTTAAGCATTGCACAGGTGAAAGAAAAAAAGAAAAGTCAATTTTAGATCATTGGAACCCAACGTCTGGTGTATGGATGAGCATCACTTAGCATTTGGAAGGGTTTTTTTTTTTGTTTTGTTTTGTTTTTTTTTTTTTTTAGATATGTAGGCTGTGGGATGGCTTGACTGGTGAAGGAGATAGCTTGAGAACCTGAATTTGATCCTCAGATCCATGTAAAGCAGCTGGCTTGGTGGTGGCACTTGTCACTCTAGCCCTGGAGAGGGAGGTAGACAGGTGGATCCGGGCATTTACCAGCCAGCCTGCTGAATCAGCAAGCTCCAGGAGAGACCGCTGTCCCCAGATACGGTGAATGGTGCCAAAGATGTACAGTGCAACCTTGTAGAATGTTAGAAATGGCTCTTCTTTAGAAACCTTGAATTAGATTCTACATTTCCACGGGGCTAAGAAGTGAACAGAAGCTCTGAAATATTCTCTTCAAATTCAACACCGTTCACTACCCAGAAGCAGTTGGTGTTTGTGAATAGCTTGGTCAAATATTCCCTCCATTCAGTGGGTGTCAGCCTGCTGCTGCTGCTGAACGTGACAGGTAGGGATGCCGTCAAGGAAGGAAACTGAAACCTTCCTATCTAACAACTCTGGGAGTCAAAAAAAAACAACAACAACAACAACAAAAACCAAAACCAAAACCAAAACCAAAACAAAACAAAACAAAAAAAAACAAAAAAAATCAAAAAACAAAAACGCCAACAATTTACTTGCTCTTTAACTTAAAGGGATTAAAATATGCAAAGCGTGTGTGTCCATCAGACTCAGCCAAAGCATCCAGAGCCTGGCTGTTTACAGAGGTGCATTCCCAGGTGAAACCACAGAAGCTCTAAATTGGACACCAGAATATTTAAGACCCCTTTGGCAGCTTTCTGAGGATGGAGACAGACCTGGGAGCCCCTCTCCCACTGTCCTGGCCCTTGCTTAATCTAGTTGACAATCGGCTCAACACACAAAGCAGACAGAGGCATCCCTCCGCTAGCAAGCCCTCTGCCCTCCCTGTCTCAGGAAGAATGTGAACTGACGGGACACAATTAAAAGGGGATTGATTTATTGAGCTGGAATGCTCCTACCGCCCCCACCCCTCCCTAATCTTAGCATCTCTCTGCCTCATGCAATCACTGTTTCCAAACAAGAGTCAGCCTACACAGTCATCAGGCAGCCAAAGGCATTCCTCCTTTAAGAAAGGTAGCTTTGCCCCAGGAGCCCATAAAGCAAAAACCACATGAAAGAAGTCCTGTCCTGCATGAGGGCCTGGATAAGGATCTGGAATTCAGCAGGGAGGGACATCTAGACCCAGAAAGCAGGCAGCAGTGATGAAAACTGCGAATCTTGGCTTAGAGGAGTTGGGGGTGGGAGATGAAGGGGTTAAGAAGTCGTTGTGGGCAGAGAGCCCTCCTTCTGTCTTTTATATGATGAAACTGTAAATTTCTGTTGGAAATCAAGGCTTTGGAATGTTGATGGGGGTTGGTGGTGGTGGTGGGGGAAAGCTGTTGGGATTCCAGGGGAGAAAGAAGTCCCTGGATTTGAAATTAGTTCTCTCTTTGAACTGTTTCATCAAACTGACAAGCTAGTTTGAGGCCTGCACACACAGGGAATTGTTTCTAACTGTTGGGGTTTGAGGGGGCCGCCTAATAAATGCCCACTTCTCTTCCTACCAGAGACCTTGGCCTTTGCTACTGAGATCTGTGGGCAATCCGTGGGTGACGCTGGGAATCACGGCTGCTATTTGTGGCTGCTGGATTTCTTGCTCCGTAGCTCCCAACCTACAAAGATGAGTGACTTCACTCTCAGCCGGCCAGGAAAGGTCCATGGAGATGTGCTGTGGGGAAGGGGAAAAGACAAAGTCCTTGCAGACAAACTGGCTGCACCCATGAGAAAGAAAAAAGACACTGGGATGTGGGTATGATTTCCTCTCCAAACTTATCACTCCCTGTCCTGGGGCATACTGGACTGAGTGAGGGACATAGAGACAACAGAAATGAGCTGGGACCTCACCCACACAGAAAGGATCACAATTTAGGAAGAAGGGTTGTGTTTGAAATTAGGGTCATCCAAAAATTAGTAGTAATGATACAGAATGAGAAAAAACAAACAAACAATAAACAAACAAAAATCCAGGGACGTGATTGCTCTTAGGTATGATGGAGGAGAAGGCTTATTGAAGATGTGAGGGAAAGCAGAGACAGAGGCAGAGACATCTAGGAGAGCCCAGAGTGAGCTGGGACAAGTGAGGAGGGAGTGGGATGGGAGATGGGAGAAGTTGGACAGTCACAGCCAAATGGCTGGATAACATAGGGAAGAGCCACAAGGAAAGGACAGCCCAGCCCCTGGACTGGAGTGTTCAGGGTAAAGGGTGTGGTATGTCCTGAAATGTAAGGTAGGGACTGAGGGATGCTGGGAGAACCTGGCCTGCAGGTTCACTTTGTTATGTTCCATTGGCACTACATTTAACCAATTGTCCCAGGTTTGAGACCTAACGGATTTGAGACCTAACAGATACTAATAATGAGGCCAGAGATCGCAGTCACCTTAGTATTACTCTGGTTTGATTCCAGGCAGAATTCTTTTACCTCGTTATTCTTCACAACCCAGGAAGATCATTTTTGTTATTATCTCTTTGCAGCAAATGTGAAAACTGAGACAGAGAGGCTATGTTACTTGTCCAAGAACACACACAGCCAGGAAGTGGTAGAGCAACTATGCAGACTGAGCCTTGATTCATCCAGAGGCCTGAATTCCACAGCAGACTGCTGAATGTATGCAGTAGGTGAATGAATGAATGAATGAATGAATGAATGAGGTAAGGGGGAAATTAGTGGCTAGCATGAAGAAACACATCACCTCATCTGGCTTTCCCTTCGAGGGCTGACCCTGAAAACTCTCTCTCTCTCTCTCTCTCTCTCTCTCTCTCTCTCTCTCTCTCTGTCTGTGTATGTAAATGTGTCCATAGGATCTATGTCTCTCTGGGCTATTGTTCATCAAAAGCCATCTATCTTGTTTGGTGAGGCAGGGCAATCTGGCTGTTGGTAAGCCTCAGGGTGGGCGCCACTATGTTTTNATCACCTCATCTGGCTTTCCCTTCGAGGGCTGACCCTGAAATCTCTCTCTCTCTCTCTCTCTCTCTCTCTCTCTCTCTCTCTCTCTCTCTCTGTGTATGCAAATGGGTAAAGAGGCCATAGGTCAATCTGGGCTATTGTTCATCAAAAGCCATCTATCTTGTTTGGTGAGGCAGGGCAATCTGGCTGTTGGTAAGCCTCAGGGTGGGCGCCACTATGTTTTTTATGTGGTTCTGGGGATCAACCTCAGTTTGCATGATACACCCTTTACCAATTGACCTGTTTCCTGGTCCCGAGGCCTCATCACTAGAATGTTCTACCTTGCTGGGCTAGGTCATGACCTCACATCCTGATCCTGGGCTGATCTTACATCCCAGGAGCCCAGCATGAGGATGTGCCAGGACAAGAAAGAGTCTCAGGCACGTGCTTGTCCACTGAGCCATAGCTGCTCCTTTCATGGTCTGAGCCTGCATTCTAGGCTTCTCACAGGCCTAGAGGTTCTGGTTTGTCTAACTCAAGTGACTAGAGGGTTTTGACACCTTCCTTCCCTGATCCAGGTAGAACTGGACCCACTGTTAAAGAAGACCATGACCGTTTGCCTACAGGTTCTCCTGGCTCCCGTGGGAGAATGTGAGTGCAGAGTTCTGGCCTCCTGGGTGTCTGATTACCATGTGCCTCACCAACCCTTCATTCCACTGAAAGTGCTGTGAGATACATTCCTGAGACCTCCCTTGTACTCTATGTCATGGTCATTGTTTGGAGCAACCTGAACATGTGTTGTAAGTGGACCATCAGGAGAGGATCCTTTCCCTTCTCTGACCACCTGCTTCACAGCAGTCCCTAGAATTCAGTGCCTCCCTCATCCGGCATTCATACCCATTCTCACACCCATTCTCCATTTCCTTCACCTCACTGTAACAGGTGCTCCTCCCCCCCCCACCCCCCTGTTTTCTGTTTTCTTTCTCTTCCTCTGGTCTCCTCCACCCCAGCTTTCTTTACAAGGCTGCATTTATTTCTATTTTCCTCTTTATTTGACCCCACATGACCTGGTAGGATGCCTCAGTTTGCATGATACACACTTTACCAGTTGACCTGTTTCCTGGTCCGGAGAAGGGTTTGGAGGAGGGGAATACAAGTTGTATCTCTACCAATCTTTTCTTCTTCTTTTGGCTGAGGCCATTTCAACCAGTTTATGGAGTTTAGTTGCAAGGTTACACATTCTCCACTTTAAAAGAATATTAATCCCCGTGAATGAAAACTTCTTGTCATGTCCCCCCTTCTGGGTCCACACCCCATACCTGGAGATTATCCCACAGAAGGCTTCCAGAGAGATGCCTGGCTGGGGAGCGCTGCCTCCCCCAGAGCCCTTCATCGAGAATGAAGAGGATGTCAAGTTGTCCTTTCGTTGGCGTCTCTTTCAGAGAAGTGAAGTCAGGATGATTCTCATGAGGCCTGTGTGAGGATGAGACCAGGGCAGCGTCTGTGAATGGGCTGCATGGACTGAATTCTCTTGAGGTGACGTCTGGATGGAGTGAACACCATGGAACAAAGCAAGGAAAAGTGACCTTGAACTGTTAGCTGAGACCCAAAGTTTAAAGTGGGCTGGGAATCTCAGTAGATCTTGGCTCTGCCATGTGGAGAGTCTCCCCACCCCTAGCCCCCCTTTCCCTTTCTTTATCTGTTTATACATATGTGCATGTGTGCTGTGTGTGTGTACACCATGCATACATAGTACGACTTTAGTGGCCTAGAATTGTCAAGTTGACTGGACTGGCTGTCCAGCAAGCTACTGGGACTCCCCGTCTCTACTTTCCTACTGCTTACAAACGTACACTACCATGTCTGGCTTATATCTTTATTATTTTTTATTTTTGGCGTGGGTTCTGGGCATGCAAATCAGCTCTTCACACTTGTAAAGCAAATACTGAACAGTCTGAGTCATCTCCCCAGGTCTCTACACCAAGCGTCTCTAAGGCAGTTCGAAGTGACTGCTGTTGGAGCCCCACACAGGTCCCAAACTCAAGCTGTGTTCGGACTGACTGCCTGGGACTCAACCGCGGCTGCTTCTCCAGCTCCTTGTTTGCACTCATTACAGTCCTTCAGCTTTGAAGACTATGTGTCACGTCTACCTCCTCAGTTGACTCCTGCAATCTGAGTCCATTGATGAATTGATCAAGGGCACCAAGAGACAGTCCTATTTCAAAGTGGGATACATGCACAGGGCCTGGTACATGTGGCTCCCCGAGAAGGTCATGTTTAGTGTGATGCCAGCTGAACCCACATCTTGGCTTAGTTTTGTCTTCTTTCCTTCTATTGGTTGCTGTCCTTGAATCTGCTGTAATTAACTCATACTCAAATGCGTGTCAAGCTCTGTCCTCAGGAAACCAGATCTAAAGTAGACTTCCCCGTCACATCAGTCAAAGGATTTGCCCCAGCATTCCCCCAACCCAAATCTCTGCTCGTATCCCTTCAGGATGAGGAAAGATCACACACACACACACACACACACACACACACACACACACACACACACACACTGAGAAAATCAGGAGAGACGGTCATGCCAGCAACTGGATACAGGGCTGGGATGGATAGATGACCTGCTGAGGTTTGCTAGAGCTGGGGCAGTTGAGAGGCATGGGTTTTTATCTATCGATAGCATCAAGATGGAAAGAATATGGAAATGGGATGGGTGGGTGAAGAAGAAAGACAGACACCTTTTTGTGAATGGAGTTGGGCTCAAGGTTCCAGAAAGACACAGGAGCTAGAGGTAGAGTGGACTGTGTTACGAACCTTGTAAATAAAGAAGCAAGAGGCGAGCAAAGGAGACTGCTACTCTTCTTCCTGATCTGCTGTGGTTTGGCTGTAAAATGCCCCCTCCCCCCATATGCATGGTCCCCAACTGCAAATGCTGTTGTGGGGGGGGGTTGTTGAACCATTGTGACATGAAGACAATAGCCCAGCTCTGCTACTGGTCTAGCCTTCTCTGCTTCTTGATCCTTGCAAGCAACTGCAAACTTCAACTCTCACGGAGCCCTGATAGCCACCTTGCCTTCCCTGCTAGGGTGGACTGAATCCCCCAAGCTGTGAGTCAATCGAAGACCTTCCTCCCTTAAGTAGCTTCTGTCAGATAGTTGGTCATTGTGATACAAACAGTCCAGATGCTTAGTGGAAGACCTGTGTTGCCCATTATGTGTATCTCTCCTGCCTGGGGTGGAGTTCAGTAGTTGAGGAGGGATTCAAAGTAGATGTACTAGGGGGGCGGGGGAGTTAAACAGGAAGAGAATGAACAGCCTTTCGAGAGATGTATGCCTCCCCAGCAACCTCGCTACTTCATCTCACTTTTTGGCTATCAAATCCTTTAGTCCCTTCCTCACTAGAAAGTATTAACTTTTGTTTATTACAATTCCTCTCCTACCTTCCTACACAGCTCAACTTCTTGGTATTCCTTTAACCAATATTTAAGAGCCAAGGGCCTGTCTAGACATTTCAGAATAACGTCCTTCGCTGGTTATTAGGGCGAGACACACAATAAAACGTGAACACATTAAGTGGGACAGATTCAGCACATGCTCACTAACCACATGTTATTTGTGCTGCTGGGGGTCCCACCCAGCCTGACAAAGGCTCAGAAGGCAGAGATCCTACACTACACTCTGCTGACTCAGTGGATCCTGGTCCAGTAGTTCACCCATCACAGATATCAACACACACTTTTTGATTCCTGGACAGAGTGATTGCTCTTGAGATTTTTGGCTCAGCACCAAGCACGGATTTCAAGTCTTTGGCCTTTGGATTTTGCCAGGAGCAGGATTCCACATGTAGTGGGCCAGGTGTGTTACTTGTTGATGTGTGAGACCCAGTGAATCTTGACCTTATAGCCTTGCTTCTCTTCTGTGCAGATAGGACAGTTATGAGGTCTGCATAATGGAGAGGTTAAAATGACACACACACACTGTCCTCCACATGGGTAGAGGATTCATTTAGTGTGAAGGGATGATGGATTTGAGGGGACTTAAAAAACACATAGTCCTCCCTACTGATTCAATATAGTACTTGAAGTCCTAGCCAGAGCAATCTGACAACAAAAGGAGATCAAGGGGATATGAATTGGTAAGGAAGAAGTCAAAATATCATTATTTGCAGATAATATAATGGTATACATAAGTGACCCTAAAAA
>NC_034598.1:91104187-91127048 GCF_900095145.1 Mus pahari | reverse complement strand
TAATAATAATAATAATAATAATAATAATAATAACACATAATCCAAAGTTTGGGAAATCTTTCTCTTGTATATATCCTTGACTTTTTATATATGTATTTTTTAATTTTTGAGATTATATTTTAATTTTATTTCTCTGTTCCCTTCCCTCTCCCCAAAATGTCCCATATACCTCTCCCTACTCTCCTTCAAAACCATGACTTGCTTTTTTCATCGACTGTTATTGAGTGCCTAAATATACTTGTATACACAAACACACACACACACACACACACACACACACACACACACACACACACACAGACCTCCTGCTGAGTCCACAAAATGTTCCTTGTATGTGTGCTTTCAGGGCTGACCATGTGACAAAGGACAACCAATCTACGTGCTCCTTCCTGGAGGGGGCCATCTTTCCTGATCCCAGCTTTCCTCAGTTGCCTGTAGTTCCTGGTGCAGGACTGAAGCCTCATGGGCTTCTCCCCATCCAGTTTGACGTGTTCAGTGGGGTCCTCCTTGACCCTTGTTTCTGGGCTCGATTGAAGTCTTGTGTGCCAAATCTTAGGCACCAGCGAAGGTAAATGGCAGCCTTCTTGCCACCCCCACACTACAGTCATCATTTCCCTTCCTAGACTGAAATCCTCCTTGTGTCCTCATTCGTTGCCATGCTTGGGTTTGAAAACTTCCCTTTCCTTCCTCTTAACCTAATTCTCTACTCGGAAGCCAAGCTGATGCTTAGCTTGAGTTGTCAGCTTGACACATTCTAGAGTCACGTGGGAGAAGAACCTCTGAGAGTATCTGTGGGGGAAATAGTAAAAATGAACTGGCACGTTCATTTAGATTTAATAAGGTTTACAAGATTAGGATTTCAGTTGTTGTGCCCAGCGATTGAGTTACCATTGTTTCTGAACTAAGTCTATGCAGTGTTTTCCTCCACATGGCCCTTTGACTGGGTTCAAGAGATGCACGGCAGCAAAGCGTAGGTTTGCCAGATGTGCTCCACGAAGGTTGTGGGAGATTTGAAGCACGGGGTTGGAGTGGTAGCAACCTACAAGTGGGAACCTAGTGAGCTGGGTGGAGAGATTGTGGAGTTCTAAGTCAGAGTCACCAGGAGACAAAAACAGGTTGGCCACTGCCCACCAGTGCATAGCCGGCAAGGCTGCCAGGGCGGAGGCACAGCACTGTGGGTGGGACTATTCCCTTGGCTTCAGAGTACTGGACTGTATGCAAATGGAGAAAGCCAACTAGTCAGTAGCATGCATGTATTGATTTATTGCTCTCTGGACTCAACTGTGTATATGATGTGACCAGTTGCTTCAAGGTCCCGCTGCCTTGACTTCCCTGAAATTGTGAGCCAAATACACCCTTTCTCCCATAATTGCTTATATCAGGGTATTTTTATCACAGCAAAAGGAAATGAAATTAAGATACTAGGCCTTCCTTGTTCTGGGTTTAATTTTCTCCAACCCTCATCATTTCCATCCTTGGCTTTTGTCCTGCTTGCAGTCACATATCCTCCCAACTGTGGTGGTGATGGATGTAACATATACACTGTTGTCTCTGGCAGGGGTTTCTCCTCCTTTCAGACCATCAGGCCCACTCAGATCCAAATTCCTGAAAGAAACTGCATTTGCAGGAATGAGGCTTAGAGAAAATTACTCGCCCAAGTTCATGCAGCTAGTCCTGGGGAGATATGAAATTCAAAACCATATTGTTTCCTCATTCAGACATTACAGTCATAGCTATTGTGGTACCATGTCTCCAAGTAGACATTTGGTGATGGACTAACAATGTGGTAGCAAGTATGGTTAGGGGTCAAGTGTCTAGGACAGATAGGAGAGCTTTTGGCATTGGAAAGATTGTGGCTTATCCCTGAGGAAGTATGGTACTGCCCCAGAGTGGTCAGGTGACCTTGCCATGGCGCCCCAGGAAGGATAAGACCTCATAGGAAAGCTGACTTCTGATGAACTCCCCTCCCCATAGCACCCACTCTGTCACCAGTCCCGTCTTAGGTCATATTTTAAATGCTGGCTGGGACACAGGGTTGTGGGATCATAGCTGAGCCATCTGACTTTAAAATATGTAAGGACCAACTTGGGAATTTTATCACATTTCTGCCGCCCAGGCATGAAGTCAGCTGGCCCGTGAGCAGCAGAAGTGTTTCACTTGTAATTAGCTGGGTGTTTTGATTCTTTTTTTACTTTATTATTAATTAAAAAAAAAAAGTGTTCTGCCTAGACTTTGGTGTGAGGCAAGCTCAGAGCAGCAGAGAGGTGAGTCATAGCCAATCTGGAGGCTGGAGGGGGGGGGCGGATGGTGGGAGCTGAAGGAACATAAATTATTGTGATTGTCTTGCAGGCACACTCTGAGTTAACTATTGTGTGCTTGCCAGCTGCCTTGTGCCTTCATCAACACCGGGGCAGAAGTGATGGTTCTTTAGAGGGAAAAGAGATCTAGAAGCCCTGTGGCCTTCTGAGGGAGTTTGGGACAGAATTCCTAGCACCAGCTGGAACACGTGTCAATCCACCCCAAGATACCCAAGATACTTGAGTTTGAGCGGCCTCACGTCTTCTTTATTTTCCCAAGACAAATAAATCTGGCTTTGTTCTCCACTTGCCATGTCTGGCAGGAAACCCATGCATAGTGCTATCCTCTTAGCGGGCGCTTCTCTATCTCTTGGGAATGTACGGAATCCTTGGGATTGAGGTAGTTCAATGAAATCTAAGGGCTTGGGCTGACAGTGGAAAATTCTCACTCCTGGTCAGCATGCACTGACTTGAAGAGGGCATCTCACCTCTCCCCGACCAGTGCAACCAGGTACTCAGCCCACACAGCCACAGCCTGCTGCCTGCCTGTTTACGCTCCTGACTGCTCTCAGCCTGTGCTGAAAGTCTCCATGCTTGGAGACTCTCATACCACAGTCCCCGGTCTCAAGGAATCCATATTACATGATCTTAGTCCTGTTGATATTAGAGAGTCTCCCTCAGGCCACATAACTAACTCATCTGTTAACTCAGTCATAGAAGGCAGGCAGGGAAGGAGGGAAGGAGAAAGGAATGAATGAAGGGAAATAAACTTAACCAAAACTGAAACCAAACCAAACCAAACCAAGCCAAACTGCCGTCACCACCACCAGAACCAGTATTACCCCAAGATACAAAGAATACCCTCCCAAACCCCCAATTCCCAGATGTCCAGTTTGCTCCTTGACTGTTTTTACAGAAAAGGAGCGAATGGCTCTTTGTAATTTTCTGGGTCTCTTCTAGCTTCTTCTAGAACAAGACAGAAATTTCTCTCCCTAAGTTCCCAGTGCCTTGGCTGTGTGGCCTTGAGTAGGTTACCATAGCCCTCTGGAGCTCAGAGTCTCAAGGAGGATATTCCCCATCTATAGGAATATCAGAAGGATTCAGTGATATGATGTGTCAGTCAGTTAGCACAAAGCCAGACCTGGGCTCTGCCTCAGAACTGAGCTTTGTAAAGGTGTCTGTAGTTTCCACAGACAATTTTTATCCCAGTATCCTTCACATCAAGGACCTTTGTATATATCTAAAATCATGTGCTTACTTGACTGTTGTTAAAGGTGATGTTTAGAGAGGGATTGAGAGAGCTGAGCTTCTCTTCTCAGCCAAGGCCAGTGACCTTCATGGTGAAATGTCCACAGTGCTCAAGTGCACATCTAAGCATGTTCAAAGTCTGGTACAATGGTGTCAAATGGGGTGTTGAGGCAGGTGTATTGCAAGTCCCAGGCTATCCTGGGCTACATAGTGAGTTCTGTGCCAACCTGTGTTATATAAGTAGACCTTGTCTCAACTCTCTCAAAGAAATCCATTGCAGCTAGAAGATGATAGCAGTGCACAGTGTGTTGTTGACTTGCTTGATGATGTTACAATGGAATGCCAAAGAGTAGGTCATTTATAAAGAGAACAAAGTTATTTCTTAGAGGTCTGAGGGGTAGAGAAAACCAAGATGAAGGTCCAGAATCTGGTGAGGTTCTTCATGTCTATGTGTGCTGTAACATAGTGTGGGGGTTGTGTGGGAAGAGAGTCCATGGAAGAGAGCAGGCAGGGAAGCAACCAAAGAAAACTGAAGGAGTCAAACTGGCTTCTAAAACTTCCTATGATAAATGAAGCACCCCCGCTCTAATCCCTTCAACCCATCCTGAAGCTGCATCCTTCTTTAAGTCACATCTGCCAAGATCATTGGAAGGCAATTCACTTTCAATGTAAGTCTTCAAACCACAGGGATCCTCTTGGTATAGCTCTTTATTGAATAACACTGGAAAGGAAAAATTTGCATGTGTAATTTTAATGCATTTGCATAGAAACATCCCTGCAGACATGTTCTCTGGCCAAGGTCATGGAGGCAATCCCTCAGCTGAGTTTTCCTCTTCCCAGGTGTGTCAAGTTAACAGCTGAAGCTCAGACATTGCTCCACTGTGAAGCTCTTCACTATGGCCCCTGACTGTCTTTTTCCTCTGATCTGGACCCGTGTATTTCTGCATCTCTTGCCTAAGTTATTGATACCTCTTCTCCCTGCTTTGTATTCTATACCAACATTTTGTCTTCATGGTTCTCACCTTCTGCAAATACTTCAAAGATAGTTTTTTATAAGATTACCTACTGGTCCCATAATTGGGTAATTTTGGGGGATAGTGTTAATTTGTTAAGTCATATAAAGATCATATGACATAATGTCAATAAAAGTATTTTTTGAAGTACAAGATGTCATATCAATCCATCTATCCTTCCATTGACCCAAGGTCTGCTTGTGAAGATTTATCTAGGTGCTGGAGACACTGGGTGAGGCAAGATGCTTGAAAGAAATCCAGAGCCTAATGTGACTTATTGTAATAGATTATAATAAATGCCACAATGGCTAGATCTCAGAGTTAATAGTGGACAAAGAACTAATAAGTCCATCTTACCATAAATATAAGATATTTAGGCCAGCAAAGCAGCTCAGTGAGTTGAGGCACTTGCCTCAAAACCTGATAATCTGAATTTCCTCTCCAGGACCCACACAGTGGAAGGAGAGAAACAATTCTTATAAGCTGCCCTCTGATGTCTACATACATGCTAACCACAAACAAATAATATATATATATATATATATATATATATATATATATATATATATATATATGATAGTACATGTATAAGCAGAGTAGGATCAACATATTTTGAGTACTCCAGAGAAAATAAACTCTGTTTTTGGAAAAGATTCTAGGATAATATTAAGAACTGTCTGTATCTTTCTTGTGTCTCCAAAGTCAGACCTGTGTTCAGGGTCTGTGACCTTCTGTGACCAAGAAGTCATTTGACTTCTTGAGGAATCAGTTTTCTCATTTGTCCAATCTATATGAGAAGCCTTCATTACGTTGCCGTAGAAACAGAAACATTCATTCATAAAACAAATTTTTTATTGAACACCATGCTATGCTGGACAGTGGGTACCGATGTCCTCTGGTACCCAGCCTTGGTGTCTGGCACCTGAAAGCTGTATAATATCTTCACTTCAGGCCTACTCGTGAATTGTCATCATGATTCAATTCCTTGACAACTCACCTCAAAATTCCATTGTCTTGGGGTTTTTCAAAAAAAAAAAAAAAAAAAAAAAAAAAAACCTACCTGAGGGATCTCCTAGGAGTGTGGTACATGGGGACAGAGTTTAGGCCTAGAGATGTCAGTCTGGATTAGAAGTGCCTTAAGTCTTTTTAGGCTGCAGCAACAAGATGGTGGCTGAAAGAATCAACATTTGTGTTTCTTACAGTTCTGGACTGAGCAGGTCCGAGCTCAAGATGGCAGCAGATGCACCCTTTGCAAGGTTGCCTTCTTTGGTTTGTAGATACTACTTTCTCATCAAAACCTTACCTGCCGGAGAGAGATAGACTTCACCTCTTCTTGTATCTCTTCCTATAAAAGGGCAATAACGCTATTTGTAAGGCTCCACCATCATGATCTAGTTGTCCCCTAAAGGCTGTGCCCCCCAAACATCACCATACTATGAGGCAGGGATTCACCCTAAGAATTTCCTTGATGTCTGTGGGATACAGCTCAGTCCATAGAACAGAGAAACAGCGAGGGCTAATTAAAGATGCTGAAACCAATGCACAAACATCTCTTTGCTCTCTTCTGCCAAGGCCACTGGAAAGAAACCCGACTTTTTAATGATGTCTCTCTCTCTTTTTTTTTGGTACGAGATTTATTACAAATACACTTCCTTTGTTTCTTCTATAATCATGTCATCGAGTGGCCCAGAGATACATGTCAACAGAGAAGCCTCTGGCTGGAAAGGGACCCAGAATGTTTGGGCTTGTCATTAGGGACTCAAGTGGTGAGGAGAGAGGGAGGAAGAAAGGGAGGCTCTGGCAGGCTTGCCAGAGGATCCTCATTAAACTCCAGAGGGGTGGGTGGGTGAGCCATCCAAACCTTGGGTCTGGCAGAGTTTATGGCTGTGTATGTCTCTCTGGAAACCTTAGCTATTGAGCTAGTTTTCTCTGGCTCCTTTGTCAAGCTTGGGCTCCTTAGTTTTGACATTTATTTTTTCCTTTTGGATTTTTTTCTCTTATTACAAATATGTGGTGTGAATTCAGTCCCTGGGAAATACCGTAGGCCAGATACTGGAATGCTGGTGGACCACAGGACCAATAAGTCAAACCTAGTGTACTGTATCTAACGATGTAAATATCCTTTGTGTGTGTTTGTGGAATGACCTTCCATAAGGTAAGGTCTTGAGTCTCTAGCTGGTTTCTAGCACCCACAATTCCACAGGGTTCTACTCACAGAGGCCTGTATAGAAAGTGCCTCTGGAATTGTTTAGCCCAGTGCCTCCGAGCTTGTATAGCCCAGTGCTCTGTGTTCACACTCCTCTCCCAGGCCTTCTTTAAGTGCCTTGATGAAGTGCCAGTTTCTCTAAGAGCTTGGAATGGATCCAAGAAGTATACTCCTGGAGGGGAACGCTGGCAGACATTCTACTGTGGAGAGATGCGGGAAACTGTAGGGGCTGGGGTGTGTGTGGGGGGGATATAGAAAGAACTTCAAGGCCCCACAAGGGACTCTAATTGGTCTTCCTTCTAGGCTCTACCCAACAGGGACCTGGCAACAGCCAGGTAGGCCTGGCCTGCTGTAAATGGGGCTGTTTGGTCCCTCCTCACTCTCTCTGCCCCTTCTCTCTCTCTGACTCTCTTTCCTGACCTCTCTCCCCTCCCCCCTCTTTCTCTATGTGTTCCTGGCTGACATCTCCTCTCTCTCTCTCTCTCTCTCTCTCTCTCTCTCTCTCTCTCTCTCTCTCTCTCTCTCCCTCTCTCCCTCTATTCCCAACTCAACTCCCCTCCCCATGCCCCCAAATAAACTCTATTCTATACTACATCCATCATAAGGCTTGTGCCTTGGTGTGGGGGTGGGGGTGGGGGTATGCCTCAGCGTGGGTCCCCTGAGACACCCCTCCCACCTCACCATACTGCACTCTATAAAGCATAGCCTTGGCTTTTTATAAAACACAACATTAGGTTCCATAACTCACAGGTTCATATTTCCCTCATGGACTTTCCAGCCATTGGCTTGCTAGACTTCTCCATCCAAACACCATGGTAAGCTTTCCATATCCATAGCCTCATTTTTAGGACCTCTACCCTTGAGTGAGCTTGCTCTCTCTCCTCGAGATGGTTTTGGAGAATGGGAAATCTAGGCCTAGACAGACCATTCTCCCTCTGGCCCTGGGCTTTGGGCTCGGACTTTGGGCATGCAGCTCAGACACTAGGCTACTTACTGCCTGATGGCCTGGTAAATATAGCCTGGTTGCTCATTATTAGCCACTAATTTATCCTTGGGACACTGAAAGTAATAATATTAATAACATGTATCTTGTCTTTGTCTGTAATTCCAGACTTCCCATTGGGATACCTCTCAGTCTTAAAGGCTTCCAAATTCACAGGCTAAAATTTGACCCCAATCCCCACTTGATAATAACTCTAAATGGCCTCTTAACTGAGTTTGAAAAAAGAAGCAACAACAACAGTCAATCAAACAAACATACACACTTTTACAACTCTCTTCAGCAATCCAAACAATGGAAAGATTTCTAGGCAGGCTTTTTCCCTCTGGCACTCCCAACCACTTTAATACTCTCCTCTCCTCTTCTCTTCGCTCTGCTCCATGTCAGCCCCGAGCCCTTGGCACACATGCCATGCTGCACTTGAACAGAGTTGCTGGGAAGCAGGCAGTCCTGAGCACGGCTGCAGGTGCCCACATTCTTGGGCTCTCCCAGCCCCCAGCCAGGGCTGTGCCAGCTGCCCGCTCCAGCAGACAGTCTTCAATTCCTGTGCACCGCTTAGACCAGCCACGGTGACAGGGGCTACCTGCAGTGACAGGGAAAGACCTGCTGTCCACCAGACAAAACGCATCTCTGCTGATTCGTAGCAGGACTTTTGCTGTTCCAGTCTAAGGTATAACACGTGACTTTCTTCCACAGGTGGAACTATCATTTCAGCACCATCTTAGCTAAGGGCGGTCGTATGGTTGGCTATAGCTTCAGCACCATCTTGGTTAAAGGCAGTCTCATGACTATCCACCATCTTTGTTACGGGCAGTTCCCACCTCACTGCCTTCCTATCTTAGAACAACCTGACATAGGTCTCCAAAGACACTTTTAAATTAAGTTAAGATTTTCATATGATTTCTATCCTGCTTTGATTTTAAAAAAAAGATTTACTATTAATTTAAAGGTTTGCAACAGTAAAAAGTTAAAGATTATTGCCTTAAAGGTATGTTTAGCCTTCCTGGCATTAAGTTATAATATAACCTCTTGGTTTACTAGATACATCCAGAACAAATAATAAAAAGCAAACACAGATCGTTTAACTCAGATATGCTTCATAGACACTAGCTCTCAATCTTGTCAGAAATCTGCTAAAAAGAAATGTTAAATGTTTAAGCTTATTATGAAAGAGACTCCTAAACAATAACAGTGACAACCCCCACCCCCACCCCACCCCACCCCAGCAGAGGTCTCCGAGAAGATACGGGCACAGAGACAAGACTGCCTGGTATGATAACTCCTGAGAAACACTGCTCCATTGTCATTGCCCGCTGCCAGGGCTTGGCCTACACTGTGGACCAATAGAGAATTAAATGTTTTATATTGGCTAAGTCAAGGTGAGTCATCTCTCCCATGTTCCTATTCCACAGGAGAAGCTTCTGGTTTCTGGACCTGATGGCCAGACTACCTCTGCCCAAGTTGTGAAGGAGAGACCACAGGGTCCTGGGAGAAATGTTTAGATAGTGGATTATAGACCAACCTCTGTCATTTTAATTAATATATGGCATCTAGATTATAATTTATTTTTCCAAGATTTCTGATTAAATTGACAGCTAAGCGAACTACAGCTTGACAGCTAGAGAACAGACCTCTAGCTCCTTACCCCAAGGTAGCTCATTAGTCAATTTGTTAACTAGCTAAGATTGCCAGATCTCTTATCAAAAAGACAGACAGGTTTGCCTTGCTCACAGGCTTCATGATAAAGGATATATAAATTCCAATGTAACCTTTCACTGACATAGCCTTCTATTCCCTTATCTAAACTCAGTTTGCAGTGACTAAACACTTCATATGCCCTCCCTTTTATGCCACTGTCTTAACATTAACGACTAAAAATCCCTTCTTGTTCTATCTGCTCCACAAAAGGATTTTTGTCTTCCCCCAGCTCACCTTAAAAATATTCATGCTGTTAACAACTTTATGCCACTGTCTTAACATTAACTATTAGAGTTCTTATAAATTAGCCCATCTCTAATAAAACATTCCACTATACAATCCAATTTTACAATCACAAGTTCAAATTATAAATTTCCTTTGATTGTCTCCTAACTATAGACTTAAAGTGTTTCTCATGCTAAATCTATACTATCAGCTATCATAGTTACAAATATAAGTTCCCTTTGAGCTATAGACTAAAGGTGTTTCCCACTTCACACTAAACAATATGATCAACCATCATATTCACAAGGTCATCAAATTTTTGAGTTTCCTTTCATTGTCATTTAAATTTAAGCTTAAAATGTTTCTCATTATGCTAAATTTATAAATGTCCTGTCTCCTAGAAAAATCCCTTCTTGTTCCATATGCTCCACAAAAGGATTTTTGTCTTCCCCCAGCTCACCTTAAAAATATTCATGCTGTTAACAACTTTATCTCTTCTATAAAGTTATAAGCTCCAGGAAACCCACTCGAATCTACCTCTTATGGACCACACAGACTGCATTTGGATAAGTATACCTGCCAATCAATAGCCTAGGTTTCTACCTGTTACCTGATATGAGGGTAGGATTCCTCCCCTGTTCCCTGGGACTGGGACTCCCCTCATCACAAACACCAAGACATAAGGATTTCAAATGTACACCTAAGAAAAAGTATTTTTCCCCCAAGCCTCCTAAACTTTATTTTCTACCACTAACATGTATATGCATGCTTCAGCATCTTGTTGAGTCCAGGCGTTTACTCAAAATCTACATCTAGAACAGCTCCAGAGAAGCAACCCACAGGTGCTCCGATCTACTCTCACAGACACAGGTGCTTCTACTGGACCTGCTCCTTCTATCTACAGATGGTTCCATAGACCCTGGACAGCAAGGAAACAGTCAACTCTCCTAAGACTGGACCAACATCCCCATTTTCTTAGGTTTTCCGGAGTCACATTGCCCCAACGTCAACAGGAAGCAACTAAGATCATGACAACCCTGTTCCTGCTTCACCATCGCATCTTTCTAGTTTCTTCTTCTTCTTTTTTTTTTTAGTTAAACCAAAATGGAGGAATGTTTGCATTTTTTCTAGGCTCTGCTCAACAGTTACCTGGCAATAGCCAGGTAGGTCTGACTTGTTATAAAAGGGTCTGTTTGGCCTCTCCTCTCTGTTTCTGACCATTTTCTCTCTCTGTCTCTCTTCTCTCCTTAACCCCCGTCTCTCCCCTTCCTTCACCTCTCCACCCAATGTTTCTAGCTGGCCTCTCCTCTTTTTTTCCTTCTTCCTCCTCCTCCTCTTCCTCNCCCTCCTCCTTCTCTCTATCCTTCCCTCTTTCTCTGTCTTCTCTCTTTCTCTGCCTCTATTTCCCTCTCACCCCTTCCCATGCCCCCAAATAAAATCTATTCTAGGCTATATCTGTTGTATGGCTGGTTCCTCAAAGGGAAGGGATGCCTTGGCATGAGCCCACCCCTCCCCCCTCACCATACTGTGTTCTATACAACATATCCTTGGCTTTTAATAAAACAGAACAAATCCTATCCACACAGCCCTGCATAGGAACCTTCTTCGGGGAAAACAAGGAAGCATGGCATCATAGCGACTTTGCCTTTCTGTTGCTTCTTCCGTGTGAGTCAGAGCTGACTCCACACCACTGTTAGGATCCCAAAGGTGGACGTTTGGAACAAGAGGCTGGCACTTGACTGTTTTCTCTTGCTCTGCGCCCCTTGGGTCCCCTAGCAAGATCTCAGTTCTGGGATCTCACATCATAGTTGGGCAGACACCATACCTTTTCCCTCTCTATACTTTCTCCCAGGTATCTACTGCCATGATAGGACTTTTGGGGTACAACATGAATCTGCACTCGCTGCCAGGCATCCTATCCCCTCCTGCTGGTACATTAAAGCAATCTGTTATTAATTCACCCATAGCTTCCTCTGTGGGCACTCTAACAGAGGGGCGGGGGGTTCATGTACTCTTTATGAGGATGCCCAACATAGTGCCTGTCCTGGAGCATGCTCAGTGCCCCCGACCACAGGAAATCAGAGCCTACCCATGTCATGTTCCTAGTCTCACCATCTGGCATTTGGCTTTGACTCTTCTCTACCAGCCCTGCATCCCTCCGTTCACCAAGTCTCTCGACTCTCCACCTCCCCCCCTTCCCCAGTCATCATCCAGCAGCAGCAGCCATGGTGGACAACTGTCTTTTGATGTCGAACTGGTTAAATGTTTCTCCCTTGGAAGTCTTCAGTGGTATCCTGTTGCTTCTGGGTCAAAATTTTAAAAGTATTTATTTTTCATCTTTTACCACTGTCCCATAAGTTCCGTGTGTAGACATGATGACTGCCTTCCTTCATTCCTCAGATGGGCTGTGCTTCCTCTTGTGTGTTCTCATGATATTGCTCTTCTACCATCGACCCTGAGCCCACTCTTGGCTAACTCCACTGCAAATGTCATGTGCTCACCTCAGTTTCTACTTGCCCCAGGGAGATTTTTAGCTCTGAGATGCTGACCCTCTTACACATTTCTGTGACTGTGCAGGTTGTTCTCCCTGGTTTCTTGAATGATGCTAGCTTGAGTGTGTGGGCCCTTCCTCTCATTCTAGACCACGTGGGCTTACTTCATCTCATTATGAATTTGCCTGAAGCAAAAGAGAAAGAACCCTGGACACCACAGTCGATCATGTCCATGTTACACAGACTTCTTTGATTGTGGAGACACTCCACATATTTATTGGTCGTTTTACTGGCTCTCAACAAAGTCAGGCGTGAAATAAAATGTGAAATCTCCTTTAAGTGTGGTGACCAGGGACTGCTTTTAGGAATTGTCTGGAACCTCTTATAGGGTTTCTATTCTTCTCTCATTTGGGATGGGAATGTCAGAGAAGGATTGAAGGATTCCAGTATCAGAGGAGTCACAGTCACAGAGCACCAGCAACTCAACAAGAACTATACAACAGGTTTTTCACAGAATGCTTCCATTCTATGGTATCTTCTTATCACCTACGTGAGCCAGGTTCTGTACTGCAAAAGTGGCAGCGTCTATTCTTACCTTGGAAAACCTCAGCCATCCTTCAGTTTTATAGGAGTCGTGTGACTAAAATGTGAAGAGCTAAAAGACTGGAGAATGCACACAGAAACTCACAGAGTGCAGAAGAGCAAGCTAGAGGGGCATCCGGCTCACTCGGGCTGATCTGATGGGTGACAGCATGCAACGAAATCGGAAGGTGTCCCCCAACCATGGCAGTGTTGAGGGGAGTGCAGCACTGAGGTGTCCCAGGTAGCCACATCACCTCCACGAGGATTCCATGCTCCTTACTCAGTCATGCCTTCCTCAATGTTGTGCAAAGTCTTGGGGAAGCAAGCATCCAACTCTCCCCTCCCACCTCCCACCAATCCCCTGCACAAGTCTTGATGGATAGACATTGTGTGGCTGTCAATCCCTTCCTTCCAGTTCCTTGTCAACTCACTAACCTAATGGTTGAAGCTTAGTTGGAAACGGTCACACTGCACTAGAGGAGGAGTCTCAGGAACAGAGGGACACAAGATGCATGTGTTCACACAGCCACCCATTCTGCTGTGTGCACAGAACTGTATGTGCTACCTCCCTGGACGCCTTCTGTTCTTTTAAGACCTTTACATCAATGCCTGGGAAGAGCTGCACATACTCCAGAGACCAGCAGGCTCATGGATGAGCCCCTCCCTCGTGCCAAATACTCGGCAGGCTTTTGCCAAGCTGACCTAACAAGACCCTGGCCTGAGACAAGGGGACAATGGGGAGTCCCATGTTATTTATGACAGTCTCTCTTTGTATTGTGCGTGACCTCTGTATGCTGCTTCTAAGGTGGAGCTGATCTGCCAAGAAGTCAGGAAGTCATGTGGGTATGAGACAGCAGATGGGGGTTAAGTGCTGCGTGTGAGGAGACCTCAGGGTGAGCGGGACAGGTGCAGCTCTTGAGAGCGACTTGGAGTTGTAAATATGACTAAGCCCCAGGAGATGGACATCCTGTCGTTTGCTTTCTCATTCAGAGGTTTGTCTCTGAACAAGGGCAGAGATAATTGTAAAAACACTGACTGTGTGTTCTGCTCCCTGAGTTTGCCAAGGGCACGAGCAGATCTTTTCCTCCACTCCTGATTCTGAACTGAGACCAGAGGGCAAAGCACATGGCCTGTCATCTGTGTGACTGCCTCACGGAGCTTATAGCAAGAGTCTGAGATGACTGTGCCCTTGACCTCCCACAGGACCTTAGACTGATCCATGGCATCCCCAGCCTGAGGGGAGCCTGAAACTTGACAAACCGCTCACTTTTAAGGATGACGACAGAGAGACTGAGGTTCAACCCTCGGCCTCATTGGACCCTTACTACTAGGCATGTACCTTGCTCTGGCTGTCCAGGGAGTAGTGACATGTGGGGCAAGAGGCCAGATGTGCAGACCTCCCATCATGGCAGAGATCAGCATCACTGGGGTGGTGGTGATGGGGGAACAAACATATTTTTCTATGTTTTTGTCCAAGTCAACTACAGTTCAGGTGGGGAATGACTATTCCATCAGTCAGAGATGAGACACTGGCAGGACAGTTCTGCTGTTCCATGAAGCTTCTCTTTCTATACAGCGTTGGCTAGCTCCTAGGGCTATGGTGGGCAAGGTGGGGGCGGTGCCCTCAGAAGGCTCCAAAGGAAGCAAATTGCTCATCTTCAAGGAGGTTCCTTCAAGGCTATGAAGCCGTTCCATTTTCTGCTTGTACACAGCTGTGTTATCTTGAGCAGGTCCAAAGAGGTTCCTGTCCAGCCGAAATATGTAAGTGGTTGAAGGGGCTCTGCCTCAGCTGGAGGTTGGAGGGATGCTGACATCTTGAAAGGCTTGTTGCTTCTAGAGAATTCCATTCAGAACAGGAATGAAGATACAAATGAAGGTAAAGCCTTATAACTCACCCCTTTCTCTTCTCCTTCATCCCTTCCTTCTCCCTCTGCCTTTCTCTTTCTGGCCTTCTCTCTCTGCTCCTATCCACCCTCCTC
This sequence comes from Mus pahari, assembly GCF_900095145.1. Classification (NCBI taxonomy): domain Eukaryota; kingdom Metazoa; phylum Chordata; class Mammalia; order Rodentia; family Muridae; genus Mus; species Mus pahari. The sequence continues at coordinate 91,112,308 of NC_034598.1, read as the reverse complement.
CCATCTCCTTCCTCCTCCTCCCTCCTCCTCCCTCCTCCTCCCTTCTCCACTCCCCTCCTCCCTTCTTCTGGAACAATGTCCCCACCAAGACTTCTTGAGAAAACATCTCTGTCAGAAGTCACTCCGCATTAGTAGCCCAGCCCAGTTCTGACATATCCATATCTCATGGGCAACTATCTATCACTTGCGGCCACCAAAAGACTTCCTGTCCATTCTACTGTCAGAGGCCTTAGTTGACAGCCCTTCTTGGTGAGGACCCTTGACAATTGCCCTGGAAAGGAAAACAGTCCCTACTTAGTGGAAACAATGTGACATTTAGAGCTGGCTGGTTTGGGCTCAGCTCCCGGATCTGCCACTTCATACCTGCCTGCCTCTTGGAGTTTGAGCTTCCTCATTTGTGATATAAACAACCCGAGGATGACAAACAGTGCCCTTCTTGGGAACTGCGTTGAAACGAAGTGATTTAATGCCCACGCATGCAACTTAACTACAAGACAAGCTGCAGAAGATTCTGTCCTTAGCTTGATTTTCTGTGCCCTTTTGACCTGATAAACAGTGGGGCTTCTCCAAGACTCTGAAATTACAGAAACCACAACGCATCTGTTACATGTGAGGAAGCTCTGACACAGCCTTCCCTAGGGTCACTGTTGCCCCCCCCCCCCCAGCCCGCCTCCCTGTCTTCCTGGTGTTAGCTGTGTATTAAGGAACTCTTAACACCTCACAATGCCCTACTAGACTGGCCCTGGTATGCAATGAATTGCTTGTGTGTTCAGGCTGTGTCTGTGTGCCCATAGAATATATGGTATGGTCATAAGTCTGCAGGACTCAAGAACCTGGTTGGCTCCCAGTTCTTAAGATCTCTGTCATGGATTTTTCCCATAAGCAACTCAAGATACTTTTGTCATTTTAAACTTAGCAGCTTGCAATGAGCTTAAGTCAGGACAGTTTGGAAATTTTGCATGGAGCTCCGTGTGCCATCTTGCCGTGTCCTGAGTCTGCTTCTCTGTGGGTACCACTCAAGGCTGCTGGATGAAAGCAGTAGATTTAACAAGAAAAGGCATTCAAAGGGTAATGGCAGAGTTTTGAAAACTGGAGAACATGTCCAGGACCCACATCTCCCAGGCAGTCAGGTCACAGCTGTGGTCCCTCTGCAGCAAGTGTTCCATCTCCATAATTGCTGTCAGGGTCTTGGCACCAAACCTTGTTGCCATTTGACATAGAGCTTTGGTTTTTCCATGCCGTTGCATGGCCTGCTTAGGAGTCATAGCCAGAGCTGAAATACCGTGCTAACTCTTCTTAGGTCAGACAGGGGGGAGAGCACATATTTCATTGTCAAGGGCCCTCACCAAGAAGGGCTGTCAACTTAGGCCTCTGACAGTAGAATGGACAGGAAGTCTTTTGGTGGCCACAAGTGATAGATAGATGGGGGTAGCTCCCCATGAGATATGGATATGTCATATGTCACATATTTCATAGTTCACATAGTAGGGAGTCCTCCCAAGGAAGGCAGGTGTTCAAAAGGTTAAAGTGTGAGCGAATCCCATCCATGTGACATCAACTTTAAATGTTGGTAGATGATTAATAGCCAGAAGACACCAAAGTGGCAGAAGCTGTATACTGGAAGTTGGAATAGAGTAACTCCTAAGTTGGCCTGTACGGGGACTAGGGGACACAGAATCCATGGGACATCTATTAGAGTCCCTCCTGCTCAGTCATTAGTCACAGAACATTAGGTATCTGAAATGGATGTTTGCCAAGGTGTAGCATGTCCTTCATGTCAAGGCTAAGAGCATTCTGGGAAAGGGGGACAAAGGTCATGGGGATGTCAGGCTGAGACATGACAGGGGGTGACAAGGAAGCTTACAGGAGCACTCCCTGGGGGCTGAGTTCATTGCCATTCTAAGGAGTAGAGAGAACACCCTACACCAGAGGACGTCATGAACTCTCCTTTCTGAAAGGTACCTCTAAGGAACCAGACATTGAGAGAACCGTGTGGACCCTCCCAAGCCTCCAGCCTGAAAATAGGCCGAGTACCTATGTGATCAATGTCCTCATGTTCAGTGGGGCCACCAGCCTGCTGGGCAGCCTGTGACAAGTTCTTTATTCTTGGTGAAGTGAATCTCATTTTCCACAGCAGGGATGGTGACAGCACACACTTGAATGGATGGAGTGAACATCTGAAGAACTGTTACTGGTGATGGACTTTGATCTAGCTCTTTCCGCCTGTCTGATGGGCAGCCCCTGGCAGGAATGGGGCTTGATGGAGATGGATTCTGATTGGCTATTTAAGAAGATGCATTTGTTGTCTTAGGGGAGGCCAGGCATGGATGGAACAGACAAGGGGCTACCGCACTAGGTCTTCTGGCATCGAGTGATTAGGGAAGAAGCAAGGTGGATAGCAGGTAATGAGGGGGCACTTCTAAATTGTTATAAAGATTATTGTTAGCCGTGAAGTGGTGGCATATGCTTTAGTTCCAACACTTGTGAGGCAGAGGCAGGGGGATCTCTGTGAATTCAAGGTCAGCTGGTCTACATATTGAGTTGCAGAACAGTCATGGCTACACAGAGAAACCCTGTTTTTGACAATCCTAAAAACCAAAGCCAAGCCAAACCAAACCAAACCAAACCAAATCAACCAAACGAAAAAGATCAGTGTTATGTAGGAGCTTGATAAATGGCAGATAATATGTGAACGAGGCAAAAAGGACAAGGAAACGAAAGAATGAGTTCTCCTAGGTATGGTGGAGGAGAAAGTTTATTATAGACATGTGGGAAAACATAGCTGGATTTAGGGCCATCTGGGAGAGTTCAGACATGACCCTGAGCCATGTGAGGAGATAGGAGGACAAGGGGTGTGGTGGGGGTGGGGATGGGGAAGGGAGTAGGAAGAGAGGAGAACCAGGTGCTGCAGCCAAGAGGGCAGAGGTACAAAATGAGCAGGTAACCAAAGTGTTTGGATTCTATAGGGAAGAGCCTCTCGGGGAAGAACAGGCCAGCCCCGGGGCTGTAAACAGGAAGGGACTGACGGATGCTGGGAAAATCTGGTGTCCAGGTCTGCTTGGATTTGTTAAATAGGCTCCTCAGCCATTTGTCGCAGAGTTGGAGACATAGCATCAAGGTGATTGTCCTTATAATCATTCCTTCAAGCCTGAGCATGACTAACTGTAGAAATATTTGTAATATCACAAAATGAAAACCTCTTTTATTATTATTATTTATTATTATTATTTTATTATTATCTATGTGTGTAACCATTACACAGTGCCTTTCAGATGTGACACTGGACTAAGCAATGAGTCCGTCAGAGTCCCTCAGAGAGATGGAACCAGTGGAGGCTGAGTCAAGAGACTGACTCCTGGCAACTATAGAGGCTGTGTCCCGTGATTGACATGGATAAGCCAGATGAGCCAGCAGCACTATTTCAGTCTGAGGCCGAAAGCCAGAGAAACAGGAAAGCCAGTTGAATAGGTTCTAACTGGATTCCATGTCTGGAGGCAGAAGAGGGCTGTCTCATCTGGGAGAGAGAGGTCAGAGGAGAGGCGAGAGGTGAGAAGAGAGAGAGAGAGAGAGAGAGAGAGAGAGAGAGAGAGAGAGAGAACATTTCCTGGGTTTGATCTGTTAGACCTTGAGTCCACTGTCATTGGCAAGTGTGGCTTACTTTCCTCTCTACGTTGGACATGAACTGCTCCAGGGTCTCCATCACATACCAGCCAAAGTGATGCTGCATCATGTCTCTGGCCACCCTGTGACCTAGCCAAGTGGACACATGCAGTTGGCTACCGTGGGACTCTGCCTCCAGTAGATTCTCACTTTTCTGACTCTCTGTGTACCCGCCATGGTAGAGAAAAGGAAACTCAGAGATCTCACCTAACTAGTGGATAACCATCCACTAGGGCTTGGTTTCAACCTATGCGTGAACAGGAGGAAAAAGATGATTCTCAGGTCTAGTTACAGAGCAAATCGGCAGGGCCTGGCTGCGAATCTTTTACCCTGAGGGTTGAACAGTTTATGTGAGGAATTCAGAGGGCTTCCAGTGCCCCAGGGCCAGGAAGACAACACATCCACTTTCACTGGAGTTCTGTACATGCGGACTCCCGGGCACTGTGGCTGGAGATCTCTAGGACATCTCTTTGTGATTCTCTGGTGTACCCTCTAGTTTCACCTCTAATCAGAACTTACCAATGAAGAAAAAAAAATCAAAAAATTAAAAATTGCCTGACTGTCAACCTGCCAAGAGTCCAATTAGTCAAAACCAGACTTTACCCTCCCAAGGCAGGCTGTGTGCTTGCTGGAGGAAGCCTGATAAGAAAGCACAGCCTCGCATGACTTTTAGCTGGCAGTGGGAAAGGACCCTGGGAACAGTAGCAGGGCGGTTCCAATTCCCTGAGCCATTCCCACTGGTCAGGGTCAGTCCCTCCTCCGCTCTGCTCTTCCTGACCCACCCGTTGGCGTAATTACCTTGGGGACTTGGCTGAAAAGTTATCTCCAGCCAAGTGCCTTTCCCACCCAGCATCAGCCTGTTAGATCAGAGGCACTAGATGGTGCGTTCATTTCCCACGCATTCAGTGCGGGCCTCGTGGCTCACACAGGTGAGCTGTGTGTGATCCCCGCCCTCCAGAGCTTAGCATTTGCTGCAGTAATGGGAACAGTAATGATCCTGCCTACCAATTTGGACACTGAGACCCCCCCGCCCCCCGCCGCCGCCAGCCTCCAACTCAAACATACAACCGAAAAGCTGACAATAATGTTTTTGTTTAATTTCAATTGAAACAGCCACATAGGGCTGATGTCGAGCGCAGTTATAAAACAGACAGGAGATGGTAAAGCAACAGAGTCCTTGGGGCTGCAGTTAAAGTCTGTGCGCGGTTGGATGAGGTACCCGAAGCCGACCAATCCACTCCTGTGCTGGGCACGATCACTGTTGCTGAGGGGAAACAGAGACGAAGTGGTTCTGGATGCAGCTGGGTTGATATTCCAGCATCTCCTACGTGCTAATACCAAGAGTTACAAGCGGGAAGTGCGAGGCTGTGGTAGGGCAGAGGAGAGTTGAGGTGGACTGGAAGGAAGTTCAAGATCTGACTAGTGTCTCATTAGCATGCATGTCAAGGTCCACACATCTCTCTCAATCAGGCTCTCTTTGCTAAGGGCTGAATTCCAGGTGCACTTCCTGTGTGGGGTGTCCTCTTGTCTTGTTCACTGATGTACGTGCTTGAGAAGGGAATCAATTTCTCTAAAAAAAAAAAAAAAATCCATTTGATTATATTGCTTCTTAGTGAAAATTGACTAAGACATGGAAAATGATACAGAGGAAATCACACATCCACGAATAACTTCATCGTACAGTTCCTTCTATGACCCTTTGTATTCTTGGACTTCCAGTTGGGATGGGAGAATCTCCTCTGGTGGCATGGTAGAGGGGTTGTGAAGGAGGACCCTGGCACTGAAGGTGGGCCCCAGTGTGAGCATCTAGCTTCCAGGACCTCTAACCTATAGCCATCAACAAATGGATCCTGTCCATAGCTTAAAATGAGGATCTGAAGCTGCAGGTGAGACCAGGAAAAGGTGGAAAAGGAGTTTGGCCAGAAAATGAATCATGTTTAAAGTTGCAGGCGAAAAGGGTCTCTCAAAACCCTGAAATTAACTCAAGGCACCTTCCTATTGACATGCAACTCACACGGCCTCTCAGCAATGACACATGTCAACTTCTACAGTCTCTTACAAGTGTTCACACCTTCCTGCTCCACGTTTTACTCCTGAGCCTTACTGGAAGCATTACCAAAAGCAGCCAGCGGTAACTGTGCCACGGCTCAAACACTATGCTGTATCAGTGTTCGCTTTCTACAACTGATTAGTACATTAGCTTGTTTGTTTTCACTCATCCTAACTTGGTTCTTCGGAACACAGACTAGATGCAAATTCTTTGCCAGAAGGTAACACAGATGCTATTCCAGTTTTATTTACTATTATTGTAATGAAACACTGCCCCAAGGGATTATTGCATCTTACAGGTTACAGTCCATTCCCGAGGGATTTGAGGTAGGAGCTCAAGGCAGGAACCTGGGCCCTGTGCTTTGGATAGTGCTGTGGCAGAAGCATGTGGAGGAAGAAAAATCATTCACCATTTTATCTCTTGCACCCAGGACATTGCCTGGTACCTAGTAGGGCACAAGGAACACACATTGAGTATGTGGATTGACATTGTGCCAACTTAGCTAGGCAATGAGAGAGGGCTGCTCTGAAACTTCCCCCACTCTCCAGTATTCCATGATCACTCCAGTCCAGTCCCAGCACCTCAACTTCAAAACCTTGGAAAGCATTGGCGAGCTCCTAAACCCAAGCAGTTCTGTACTGTGGCCAGATGCTCTGCAGCCAGCCAGCCACAGCAGAGTCCTCTTCTGCAGCCTGTGTGTGTCTTGGTGACAGCCCCTGTGGGCAGATGAGTTGGATACAGATACTGAGGCTCAAAGATGTTCCCTAAGTATGTCCTCTGCCTACAGGTAGTTTCTGTGGCCACATTGGCTCAGTGAGGACAGGCACTTGCATTCCTTGCTTTGGGAGTGAGGACAGACAGTTCCTGTATCCCTTGTTTCTGACCGCATTTGGGGGTTGCTATGGCCAGAAGGCAGGTATGCTGGCCACCAAGTGGGGAGTCTGTGCTGCCACTGTTTGCCCTGGGGACCTACTAGTCTCTGCTGGACAGCTACATGGCCAGTGGTTATGTTCCTTAGCCAACAGTGGATGGCAAGCAGCAGACCACCCGGGCACAGGCCTGTTTCCTATTTTCTGGTTGCCATGTGGCCTGTCCACCTCAGCTGCCTGAGGAAGGCCAGATGCCTGGAAGGAGTCCGGAGATATAGAGAGGCTTTTTTTTTATTCTGGATTACTCCCCTTGGCACTAACTTTCTGGGAGAGACTGGGAGAAGCAAAGGCCGGGCTAATGTCCAGTGTCATGTGACCTAGGCGAGGCCAGAAGCTTCAAAGATGCTGCCAGATCCTTAATGGAGGGAGGGATACATGCTTGGAAGAAAACAAATGATCAATGTCTCTCTTGGAACAAATTGGTGCTCCAAGAAAGCTGTGTATAAGGGTTCTTCTAGGCCAAGCATGTCAAGAGTCTGATCTCCAAGAGGTTCTAAATCTTTATAGCTAGAAGCAAGGGCCAACCAATATTTTAAGCTGCCAACAGATAGCTCTTCTCTCTGGTTAGAAGTGGAACCTGTCCGAGGAGTAATTTATTTAGTGAAAAACACAAGCCAGAGAGAGCGTGTGAAGGTTGAGTTAAGGGGGGAGGAGATAGGGGATAAAAAAATTCTTATTTCAGAATGGCTAAGTTTCACAGTGGGTCACTCAACAGTCAGGATGCTATTCTATATAACGGTGTAAAATAGTTGTAACTCTTTGCCTAAAGGAAGATGGATTTCAGGATGCTGCAAATGGTGGGCTGGCCCTCCATACAGAAGCAGCTGACGCGGGGACTGCTGGGGGTGGGTATGATTGACAGACCCAGATGTAATGCTTTTACCCTGTGCAACCTAGGGAAGTTTCTTTGCCAGCAAAAATGTCCGTTAACTGCTGGGAAGCATCGGACAAAATGGAGGGAGGGCCCACAACACTGGAGGAATAATAGACACTTGAGAACTGGAAAGGCAGACATGAGCATGGGCCCTGAGAGGCACAAGCACAGATCTCTATTTTGGGGGCAGACTCACATTACCAGGGGTACAGTCTGCCATGGCAGGGGTGATGTGGTGAGTTGGGTTGCATCATGGTGGTGGAGGATTATAGTGGTGACTGGCTACATCGCAGTGGCATACAGGAAGCAGAAATCTTGGGTCAGAGGTAGGCATAGGCTATGTCACCCTCAGGGCCAACATATGTCTACAAAAGAGACTCTGCCTAAAAGGTTTCACATGGTCCCCGAACAGTGCCCCTAGCTCAGGACCAGGTATTCCAACACATGAGCCAGTTCAAAGCCTACGTGTAGTGTCCCGCGCTACCTTCTCGCCAGCAAGAAATGANGNGGCACACAAACAGGATCCTTCTGCAGCAACGCTTTAATGCTCTTGAGAGGGAGAGCATAAGCTTCCAACAGGCAAAGGGCGAAGAGAAGAGAGGGGAGAA
>NC_034598.1:91093624-91104176 GCF_900095145.1 Mus pahari | reverse complement strand
AAAGGCAGGGCACAAGGGAATGGAAATCTACCCAGCACATGCGCAGCTGCCTTGTTTGTTTGTTAGAGCACAGGACATCAGCGCTATCTTGTAATGGCGAATGTGAGGGCGGCTCCCCACAGTGTAAGCAAAGAGAGATAGTCGGATGGCATAGGCCAGCCTCAATTCAGCTATGTTTCCTATGGAAAACCAGTCAAGCTTTCTTCAAACTGCTTTCCTTTTGTACTTTGGGGAAATAACAGATAGACAAGTGCTCACATCACCCAGGGCGCTCCAGTTCTTTGAAATTCTATAGCCGGGCGTGGTGGCACACGCCTTTAATCCCAGCACTCTGGAGGCAGAGACAGGCGGATTTCTGAATTCGAGGCCAGCCTGGTCTACGAAGTGAGTTGGACAGCCAGGGCTACACAGAGAAACCCTGTCTCGAGAAACCTAAAAAAAAAAAAAAAGAAATTCTATTAACTGCTCTCCAGGCTGGCTTTTACAGCCCACAGTGGAGTAAATGTTTGGAAATGCATTCATTTTTATAAGCATATTAAGTACATAACTTAGCTTTCATGCCAGATTTTAAGGTAGGTGTATGTGTGGTGTGGATAAGTGTATGGGAATATGCACATTGGTACCCAATGAGGGCCAGAGGTTGGTGTTGAGTGACATTCCTCAGCTTCCATCCACCTTGGCTTTTTGAGGCAAGGCCTCTCTCTGGATCCTGGATCTCTCCTATTAGACTAGGCTGCTGGACAGCAAACCCTGAGAGTCTTCTGTGCCTGTCTTATCAGCATTGCCGTTGTGAGCACACAATAAATACCCTGCCTGGCACCAACCGAGCCATCCGTCTCCCCAGGCCCAATCACACACTTTAGCTATTGTTGACACCGAGGCAGTAGTTGATTGTGTGCACACCACACACACACACACACACACACACACACACACACACACACACGCATGCACAAAATAGTGTGTACATTGGCTATACCTTATTTGGAACCCTCAGAGTCTACTCTTTCCCATGAGTCTCTGCCTTTTGGATTTCGATGACAGAATCTAAGATTTGGTTTAAGTTCCAATCAGTTTGTAAACTCCTAACACGTGGAAGCCCATTGGTGGTTGGCTTTAGACACAGTTCTATCTTGTGAAATGCTATTAGACCTCTTCCACTTCCTCTTCCTCTTCCTCTTCCTCCTTCTTCTTCTTCTGTCTGACTTTGACTTCCTTTGGGCATTAGACTTATGGTTATTTTACAGACCTTCTCTTTCAAGTAGTAATGAACAGATTGCCACTAGGGGTCCCATATATACGTCATTCCAGCATGACCTATAGACAAGAGCAGACAAAAACAGTTTCTATTTTTCAGTGCACACTTAAAACTATGTATTTTATATATTATTTATTTATTTTTAATATCTTTCCAGAAAAAGGCTTGAATTGGGTCTTGTTTCTGTCCCTTACCAACCACTATGTTGAAGGGTGGAACCTTGGGCTTCATTCTGCACTATTGTCCCAGTTCTGTGTTGGTGAGAGGTGTGTGTGTGGGGGGAACTACAAGGAGCTTGATGACATGGATCATGGTGGTTTTAAGTCTACCAGAACCATGTGAAGTGGACGTGGTCATTTCCCAATGTAAAGGGTTTCAGGGAAAACTAAAATAGGTACCTGTGCCAATCGTATTTATGCATCCCTGAATTCCAAATTTGGATAAAAGTCATGTAAATAAACTCATCGGTTCTCTCAAATCGAAAAAGAAGGAAACAGATCCAAAAAGCTGGAGAAATTTTCAGCCAGGAGGAAAACCGTCTTGACCCCAGAAACAAACACTCCTCCAGTAGAGAAGGAGTTGGATGAAGAAGTGGTGACAACACATTATGGTGGGTGTCACTGAGTGAATCAGAATGGGGGTGCCTGGGAGGAATAACAGGGGATTCTACCACAGATAGATGGTGAGTGAGAGGGAATATCAAAGTTAAGATCTAGCATCTAGGTATAGTGAGTAAGATAGTGTAAGATGCTGTAACAAAGACGCTCCCACAAGTCCAAGCTCTCACAATTTCAAGCTCCCACACCTTTGTGATTTCTTCCTCTTTACATCTTATTCTCACAACTATGTGTTTGGTCTGTGGGTGGCCTTCCAGTGATTTAGGGACCCAGACTCCACAAGGACACTGAAGGTGTCCTTCAGTTGATAATGAGGATACGAGGAGCAGAAAACACTCTGACTACTTGACTGCCACTTCCACTCATATTTCCGGATGGGTTTTAGTCCCAGGGCTACCCTAGGACTTGGCGCCTGGTCCAGGCTTGGGAGATCAGGAATTCCATTCTGAACCCGTGAGCGGTTCTGAGACCACCGTGCCATCGGAGGCCTCTGTACCTACTCTGCCCATAGCCTCTTCTCCATCTGGATGCACATTTTTTTTCTTCTACACTCCCAAGCCCTGAAAAGTCTGTGTGCTTCTCAGTCCACAGCCCTGCCCCGCCCTGCTCCGGCTCTGAGTTAATGGTCAGATTCTTCACTGTGCTTTCCTTCCATCAACAGTTTTGCGCTATCAGCGCCAGCCGCCATTGGGGAGTCCATCACATTAAAATCCAAAGAAGTCACACCTGCTGCGCCCAAGCTGTTTATCTCAGTAATCCACCCACAGTCTGAAGTACAAACAGGGGACTATTTATTTTCCCTCCTGACATCCATAAGGCTGTTAAAAGTCTGAGCGTGCTGGTAGTTTACATGAAGCCAACTCTAATTACATACTAAAGCACCATAAAAGGAAGACCTGGGCCTCATTAGCTAGGGACCAATTTTACATTTTTCTCCTCTGACCAAAACTGTTTAAAAATGAGGGGTGCTATCTCACTCCAGCCAGACATAAATTTCAGGGTTGTCAAAATGCCCTCGCTAAATTCCAGTGTTCCTCTTGCTTCTGAGTGTTCTGCGTGTCCACCCTGGCTATAGAAAGGGAACATTACAGTCCCCTGACATTCCCCCATGTGAATGGAAATCCGTGCCTCACACACATGAAACAAGCCTGGGATGCCGCTTGGAGCTCCTGATTTTTATGTCTTAAGATTCATCCAGAATACTGGTATCACTCTTTGAGGATGTTTTCCTAGACTTGTGATCACTGGGGACATCTATCTGTATGGTCACTTGTGTCCTTTGATGTGCAGTATCTCAGTATCTTCCAATACAACATGAGTACCCATCACCTTTTAACTTCCCTCTGCCTGGCACCAGGACGGAGCACAAGGCTCCATCCCATGTCACGCATGCTATCCCATGTCATCCCATGACTGTGCCTGGGGGTTTCCAAGCTGCAAAGCATCTCTTCAGACCCCACCTTCTGCTTTAGCACCTCTTTCATTTGGCCAGCGCCTCCTCACCCATTGGCAATTTTCTCATCTTTGCCAATGCTACCGTTGTTTAGGGCAGATCTACTTTCTGGCTGCGCCAGGAAGGGAGCTAGTTTACAGTTGCAGAGTTTAGAAAAAAATAATAATTGTACCCCAATGTCAAACTGTTTGCCACCAGGTCCTGTAGCAAGTCCCCTCCCCAAGTCCCCTTTGGCTTCTGGCCCATCTCTTCCCCTTAATGAGTGCCCAACTAGATGAGGAACTGAAGGCTAAGGGAAGCCTCCACATCCTCCTTCCTCATTTCTAACCAGGGTGTAGATACGGTTGTCCCTGTTCTCTGTCTCACATGCTAATGCTTCTGACTGTGTGAACGAGGCACGTCTGACACCCGACGTATGAGCAGCACACACCAGTCACCAGGCTAGGCGCTTTTCACCCAATAACTCACCCGGGCTTCACACTAATACCAGGGGGTAGATTTAGTTGTTATCTTTATCCAGAGACAAGGAAAGCTCCGGAGGAAAGATGGAAGTCAGTCCTCCTGGAAGTGATCCTGTCTGTGCTGATAAACAGCAGGCCGTGGGACCACAGACACCAGGCTTCATCCTGACTCCCAGATAATGGGGTGTGTAGAGGCATTTGTTACACTAGTAAATTACAGCCAGCAAGTGCCAGTTCAGGCTGCATTTCTCTGACAGAGGCAATCCCAGCCTTCATTTGATCGGTGGAATAATTGCAGGCGGGAAGACTGAAAAGGCAAACCTGCCCAATTCAAGGCACCTAGACGGACTTGTCTTCCCTGAGCCCCGAATGTGGTACCATTGCCTTAGTTTCTGAAGATTACCCTGTCTTTCTGCTTTTACAACCTCAGGATGTCACGAAACTGAGTTCCTTGTTCATGGAGTAAGATTCTGTGGACTTGGAGGGACGGAAGAGGGGCAGCAGACCTTTAGCTTTAGGACAGGCTAGGGGCTCACTGTGAAACCCTAGGCAAGTGCTTTCAGCTCTCTGGTCTTCACTGGTCCACAGGACATTTGCTTATTTACCCTAGTGAAAGGGAGGGAGGTGAGGGAGAGGGAATCACAGAGGAGTAATAAGAAAGTCATGACTCAGAGAGCTTGTATCCTGGCATGTGGGAAAACTAGGGGACAGTAGGTCACTTGATTTATTCAAAATGAATGAAAGAATGAACAAACAAAAATGTGTGTGTGTGTGTGTGTGTGTGTCTGTGTGTATGTCTCTCTCTCTGTGTATGTCTGTATGTGTGTTTGTGTGTGTGTATGTATGTATGTGTGTGTGTATATATATGTGCACCTTTGATTAATGGGTGTCAACTATATAGTCTCTTACCTGTGAAATAGTGTCACCTGCCACAGCTCACATGTGGAAGTCACAGGACAACTTGTTGGAGTCTGCACTTGCCTTCCTGCACGTGGGCTGCATGCGTCGGTAGCAAGTGCCTCTCCCTGCAGAGCCCTCTTGCAGCGCCTCAGCTTCTGTGAAAGGATGGAGACTAGCCCCAGACCCCACTTCCAAGGTTCCGAATGTGTAGTCAGGAGAAAACAGCTCCCAACAAGCATTTGGTGACCAGTTCTCAGCCACGGGTGAAGGGTAGCTGTGATTATGGATGCCACTTCCAGGTGCTAGGTGCTACCACGCATCCAGAGCACTTACCAGAAGTGAGAGGGCACAGTTCTGTCCCATTACGTCTTTGTCCTCTGCGGAGTGATGTATGTAGCATTGAATACACAGGCATGGAAGGATGCTCTGCTGTTATAAAGAACGAGGCAAGGCTTAGGAAATGAGCTGCTCCTTTTACCTTCAAATGGCCAAGAGCCACAGGTTTCCTGCTAAGTGAGGTCCCTGGAACAGGACCTTGTGGCCACCTCCTGAATAGAAGGCCAGGAATAGTGTATAGACCAGAGTGTCATTACTTAGGAGTCAGTCACCTTGGATTTTTGAGACAGAGTCTCTTACTGGCCAGGAATTAGCCAAGTAGGGTAAGGTGGCTGACCAGGGAGCCTCAGGGATCTGCCCGCCTCTGCTTCTCCATCTCTGGGATTACGTCTGCACACGGTATCTGGCATTTATGTGGGTGCAGAGACCTAGGTCAGGTCCTCGTGGTTGTGTAGCAGGCACTTTGCCAACCTAACCAGCCCTACAGCTTGTATATTTCAGGTATCATCCAGTTTCATCCATGAGGAAGTGTGCGAACATCTCCTTTATTCTTAGGCACGCATGACATGCCACTGTCTATGTGTCCACCAATGATCATTTGTGGTCCTACCCTGTGGCTACCCTTGCTGGTTCTGCTGTCTAAGAGTGTCCCGCTATCATCTTCCTGTGCCCTGTGCCTTTTTTCTCTAGACTTGCATGTTTATTTATCCTTCCCTTTGTCTAGTAAACGGAGCTACCTGAGAGCTGGTGTGAGTGTGGGTGTCTCTGTCTGTCTCTGTGCGCACGCGCACACCTCTCTGCTTTGTTTACCGTGATACACTGACTGCTTTCTGCAACATCCCTCCCAGGGTGACAACAGCTCAGATTTCTAAGCTTGTCTGAGCGTGGCTGTGAGCAGAGGACTTAACTGTTTTGTGTCTGTTTCCTCACCTGTAGAATGGACTACTAGAAGGGATGTATACGGTAAAGGTCTCAGAAGAGTACCTAACTTTAGCTGCATGCTCAGTAAGTGTGCACCCTAACTGTCTCCTAATAGGTATCTGCTTAGGTAGGGAGTTAATGCTGTGGACATGACACTAGAGGTAGCTCTATTTGTTCTCCTCCCTTCTCTGTCCCATGCTCTTTCACGGTGCTCCTCTATGCAGTCATCTATGCATACATCAGATGAGTGGAGGGAGAGTTCCGGTGCTCAGTGGATTCACTGTTACCCTCTCTGAAGTCAGGCCGGCTCACTGAATAGATGAATCCGCTGAAGGGTGGCTCCCTCCTGCACATCTTTGCAGTCCAGGCTGTGCACAGAAATATCCAGTCAGAAGGCCTGGAGGCTGGAGACAAGCTCCTGAGATAAGATCACAGTCAAGTCACCCTTTTTGTTGAGAACAGCTGCTCACAGGGAAAGCTGAGATAGACCCTGATGCATGGGCTAGACAGCTCAGAAGCTGAGCATCCCTCCACTGGGGAGAAGATTAAGTGATTTTTTTTTTTTTAAAGGAGAACGTCTGCCATTCACAGAAGGGCTAGACATGACAGACAATTACAGAACACATGTTTAGCCTTTCTAGAATGTCAAAGGACATATTAAAAGAATATTTTAATTTCTTCAATCTTTTTTTTCTGTGTGTTTGTGTGTGTGTGTGTGTGTGTGTGTGCATGCGTGTAAGAGAGAAAGTAGGGAAGCTCTGTATGTGCATGCATGTGTGTGTCTGTGTGTCTGTGTGCATGTGTGCTTTCAAGCATATGTGTGCATGCATGCGTGTGTGTCACAGTTGTGTGTAGAGCTATGAGAACAACCTCGGGTGCCAGTCCTTGCCTTCCATCTTGTTTGGGGCTGAGTATGCCGGGCTAACCAGCATTCAGGATTCCAGGGATTCTCGGTATCTCGCTGGAGCACTGGGCTGGTACGCAATGTGTCTAGCTTTGTGTAGGGTCTGAGAATTGAACTGGAGTCCTCATGCTTGCATGACAGACTCTGTACTGACTGAGCCACTTCCCTAGCTCCTCAAAGGATCTCTTAATCCGTACTCTTCATTTGCTTCTCACCAAATTGGTTTATAATACACATTTATTTTTAAAAAATGAAACCAACAATCCATAAGGTTTACATGTGGGTCGGGCTCTGTCACTCACCGTCCACAGGAGTATAGTTCTCTGTGTGGAGAACACATTGGCATAAATATTGAGATATTTGCAGCCTTTCCTACCTTAGACTTAAAAATTACCTGTTTGGGAAATTATCCCAGGGAAACTGTCACATTTGATGCCAAACGCTTACATACAAGAATGATCCCTGCTGCCATCTGAGTAGTAGAAACAGCGTTAATGTCCACCAGATTATGATTGGCCTAACAAGGGACACCTCTCGGGACGCCACTGTAGACTGGCTGACACGGTAACCTGTAGTGCTTGGGTCCTGGGACCCTGAGTAGGAGTAGCAAAGAATGAAGAAAGCATAGCACACAGGCACAGGCACCAGGAATCAGGTGGTGGAGTGCACTCCAGCGTCAGGTGCTGACTGCTGCTGGCAGCCCAGAGCCTCAGCGTTTATTAGGTATAGCACAGCATGTGGTCAGGGAGGGGGCTAGGGGATGGGGCACTGGGACCCCAGAGGCAAGCTTTGCCATCTCTCTTGAGCTGGGCCTATATGGGGAAATGGCTGAGCCTATTTCCCATGGGTCTGATGGTAACCATCACGCAGGCTTTGTTCATTTAGGGTTTCTTCCACTCGCTACAGTCTAAGAAGCTTAGGCTGCATGTAGAGAATCCAAACAATGTTTCGTGTATGGTTCTTTCATTTACTACTTGCATCCCCTGAATATGCATCTTAACTTTCCTATACCCTCCCTCAGTTTCTTCATGAACCAAAAATAATAGGTGCTCACGATGCTGTAAAAGTGAGGGAGCTGGATCCTTCTGGAATGTGTGTTAGCCAGCGTTTTGTTACAATAATAAAATACTTGAGGGAATCAGCTTATGAGGAATTGAAGTTTACTTCTGCTCACAAGTTTAGAGGCTTTAGTCCCTGGAGAATTCACTCTATGACATTTGGGCCTGGGCCTGTATGAGAATTCCTGGTGGAGGAAGATGAATTTGCTATGGCAGCTGGGAATTAAGAAAGACCATGAAGGACCCCTTCAAGGCATGCCGTCAGTGATGTAACACCCTCCTATCTGACCACACTTCTTAAAGGTTCTAAACCTCTCAGGAGCACCATAGGTGTGTGACTACACATGGAACCCATGCGCTCTTTGGGAGACGTTTATTCAAACCAGACTACATGGGACAAAGTATGGCTCATACTAAACCTGAACTTGATGTGTTCATAATTCCTCCCTCGGAACGCTACATTAGTAATTAAGCCAGTCATGCAGCAGACCACTAAAGGTCCTTACCAACTTTATATTATTCTTGTATTCCTAAGATGCATACTTAAACCATCTTAACATCTCTGCAACTGGAAACATCTGGTGAGTGACAGCACCTTGTCATTGCCTCAACTCTCCCTAGACAGATGCAGCCACCATGGACTATGCTTGGGTGAGCATCATAAAGCCGGTGTGAGAGACTGCAGAATGGGCAACAGCTGCTGAGTGAGATGGAAGACCAAGCTGAGGAAAATTCCAGAACACCCTTTAACATGGAGCGACCAGATAGGAGAGTGCGCTCAATGAGAGGGAAATGGAGTGCTTGATGTTGCCTGACTGGGTTCTCTCAATAATTAAAAAAAATGATTCTAGCCAGGCATAGTATACACAGCTTTAACCCCAACACTTGAGAGGCAGAGGCAGGTGGATCTCTGTGAGTCTGAGGACAGCCTGAACTACATAGTCTATTCCAAGACAGCCAGGGCTACAGAGAGGAACCAGGTCTCAAAAAAGTTGATTCTAAGGTTTGTAGATCTAGCTCAGTGGCAGAGTGGATGCTGAGAACATGTGAGCCACTCTGGCTTTACTTCCTAGCACACATACAAATACAAAGAAATTAAAAGTGAAGTGTATTGTCATGCTTTAACAAGAAACACTTGCTATTTCTTAGTGATTTGCAAAATGAAGGCATGTCTCGGCACTGATGGTATTTCAGAAACATCCAAGTATCATGGTAAGAGATGCAGTTCACAGAACAGTGAGTCATGGCCCATATTTTAAGACATGTAAATGTGTGTATATACAGTTGGCCCTCGATTTCTGGGATATTTGTAGATTCAACCAAATTCAGACACAATAACTGTGCCTGTAACTGAGCATGTTGTTCCCTAAAGAAGACAGCTTATCAAATATCTGCCTTGCATTTATACTGCATTGTGTATTGGAACTCATGATTTAAAGTATGCATGAGTATGTGTGTGTATAGCTTATATGAAGGCTCTATCTTTCTGTATGAGTAACTTGAGTATCCTTAGACTTTGGTAAAAACAACAGTTCCTGAAATCAATACTCTTGAGACTACCACAGGTCCACTCTGTATTTCTAAACATCTGTTAGGACATTTGTAAGGACATAATACAATAGAAGCGTCATCTGTCTATCCAGTCACTAAGACCTTTCTCAAGTTTTCCATATTTACTTCCTACACTGGATTCCAATTGAATCTTTTAATGAACACTCACCATTGAGCATGTTGTTGGTCACAATCCAGTGAGAAGATTGCTGTTTTAAAGTCAATCAAACAGGAAGGTTCTGAAAGTGTTGATGTGGGAGGAGTATAGGACACAGGGAACAAGAACAAAATAATGGGGAGGAGGAAGGGCCAAAGGGGCTTTAATCGAGAAACTGTGGAGAAAAAAAACATGCTTAGGGACCCAAGGGGCAGAGGAAGAGGGTAGAGAGAGTGCTTGCCGGGGCCTTTCTGGGTTTAGGTATGATGCTGCTGGTTTCCATGGTACCACACTCAATGTTTGCAACATACAAGGAGATTTGCTATAATGGACAGATGAGGACACTGGGCTGCTTAAGAGCTTAAGAAGCCTCCTCAGCTTCTTTATTTAGATTTATCTTTGCAGTGAGTGACACATTCTTCCATTCTATTCTATTCCATTTCAATCCATTCTTTTCTATTCTATGCTATTCTATCCCATTCTACTCTTAATATATTCTATTCTATTATTATTATTGGATTCTATTATTAATATTATATTATATTTTATTATTATTCTATTAAATTATTATTATTCTATTCTACTATTCTGTTTTATTATTATGATTATCTTCTCTTGTATTATTATTCTATTCTATTATGATTGTATTCTATTCTTTTTGTTTAAAATATTCTTTTTTAAAAATTTAAGGTTTATTTATTTATTTATTTATTTTATAGGAGTACACTGCAACTGTCTTCAGACATGCCAGAAGACAGCATCAGATCCTGTTATAGCTGGTTGAGAGACACCATATGTTTGATGGGAATTGAACTCAGGACTTCTGGAAAAGCAGTCAGTGCTTTTAACCACTGAACCATCTCTCCAGGCTTGTATTCTATTCCTATCCAATCCTATCCTATCCTACCCTACCCTACCCTACCCTACCCTACCCTA
>NC_034598.1:91069883-91093569 GCF_900095145.1 Mus pahari | reverse complement strand
CCTACCCTATCCTACCATACCATACCCTACCCTACCCTACCCTACCCTACCCTACCCTACCCTATCCTATCCTACCCTACCCTACCCTACCCTATCCTACCCTACCCTACCCTACCCTATCCTATCCTACCCTACCCTACCCTACCCTACCTTACCCTATCCTACCCTACCCTACCCTACCCTACCCTACCCTATCCTACCCTACCCTACCCTACCCTACCCTACCCTACTCTACCCTACCCTATCCTATCCTATCCTATTTGGAACAGTAACCTACTTTGCATTACCAGCATCCCCATAGCACTCTAACCTGCTCTACGTCTTTTGGAGCCCGAGCATGTGTTGCAGTTGAAGTGCTATATGTTTCCATTGCTCACTATCAACCACCAATACCTTGAGAAGACCAGGAGCTTCAAGAACACAGGGGGACACAAAGAGCCCATCAGAGAGAAGGAAACAAGAACACAGAGTTAAACAGGGGCAGTGAGAAGGTCGTGGGAGGAGGGTTAAAGTACCAGCAGAGCTTGGCCTTGGGAGCAGAGTCCTAAGGACTCCTGTAAGTTCTGCTCTCCACAGGGCTCGCACAGTGGTTAGCCAAGCCAAGTGTCCCAGGCTACCTGCTAACTGTCTGTTCATCCTGACAACACATTCCCTTCAACGCGCGCTGCCGACACGCAGATGAATCAAATGAAGGCGTTCTTTGCCTCAGATTCTATCTCAAGGTTTCACCTCAGGTCCCAGCTAACGTACACCACACAGCAGCACTGATACACCTCAACCAAATTCCGAATAGTTTTGCAAGAGTGACGACCATGACCATATCCTACCTCTGACCTGTAGGCTAGGGGGCATTTGACATGTGAATAATATCAGAGAAGTGCGCAGGGGAAGATGAATGTCAAACCTGACACCACCTCAGTCTCCAGGCTTTGAGAGCTTGTGGGCTACCTGGTGTCATATGAAGATGGAATATTTTCTTTCTACCCCTGGGAGAATGAAACACCTGCAACTTTAAGAGAAATGATCTCAGCTGCATAGGTTCTGGTCTCACTCTGATTCGTCCCTGAGTTACTGAGCAGTGATCTGTCCTACGGAGGGTTCAGAATATTCCTTAGATGCTTTATACCCCTGCCCCTTGGCACTCTGTACACCTGACTCATGTTCTTCAGACACTGGGAATCCAAGTCCCCCGAGACAAGTCTTCTGAGAAGTTAGGGATCTGATGAAACAGGAGCCCCACGTCCTCGCTGCCACAATGCTGGGTGGCCACTTGCAATCTGTTCAGTCTTTACTAGAGGTTGGCCTGGGTTTTGTTTGAAGGCCTAGTATTCACGTGATGCTGAGCCCAGCTCATTGGCCACACCTGTTTATGGTTAGAATACGAGTCGGTAGCTTCCACTTACAAATAATGAAAACTTACAAAATCAACTTATTAACTATGACTTATTCCTACTTTTAGGAGTATTTACACCTAACTCAGACCTGTTGTTATGGGTAGCATGTAAAATACTGTATTTGTGTGTGTATATGCACATACATGTGCTGGCACACTCACCCATGTGGGCACATGTGGAAGCCATAAGTTGACATGAAAATATCTCAATTGCTTCTGCACTATGGTTTTAGAGGACAGAGTCTGTTCCAAGAACATGCACTTTTGGCTAGGATTTTGGCCAAAGAGCTCCTGGATCCACCTGTCTCACACATCCCCAATATTATGACTATAGGTGTGCTCAACCAGGCCCAGATTTTACATGGGTTCTAGGGATCCAAATTCAGGTCTCATGCTCACACATCAAGACCCACTGAGCTATCTCTTTATCTCTCTGAATTACATTTTGACTACACGATTTACATGTAATTGTAAATAAAATTGACCCATTAATATGGACCACCAATCTTACTTTGTAGAATACCTTCTTTTCTACTTTTCAGATATTTTTGTATAGGATTTTAGTTTTTAAAGAAAAAAATAGAAACATAATATGACCAAATTTTATACCCTGTCCCATTTATCACAAGTCATACATTGCTTGCACCAAGTAAGTATTTCCTGGGTGTTTACATGCGTGTTGGGAGTGTTTCCCCGGTGTTTACATGAGTGTTCTCCAACATTTTCACCCAGAAGCATTTTCCTAATGAGAGGATGGAGACTCATGCATAAAAGAAAAAGGCCAACTGTAAACAAACACACACAAACACGCAGCAAAAGGCTCCCAACGCATTTTCAACATCTGCTTTCTGAGCAGTGGAGGGGTCCCGGGACTAGATGGGATCCAAGTCACGATCTTTGGGGTAGGGGGCCGCTGTCAGGGATAGGGGTGTCAGCAGCAGATATAATGAGACACAGAGTTTGGGAGGCAAGTTGAGACCTCAGGGGCTGCTCCAGCCATAATTCTTTGTGAGATGCCAGACCCAACTGCAGGGGGTGTGTTTGATTTGTCTTCACAGACAACCTCTCTAAGTTAGCTTGTTTGGAGCCCTGAAGGAGCAGCAAGCAGGCTTTCTTGTAAGATGACTGTGAAAAACGGCAAGGAGAAGCATTCTTGTGTAACCTGGGGGCTGACTGGGTGGGTCTTTATCAAAATGTTATTCTTCCCCAAAGGCATCCATCATTTTTTGCCAGGCTTTATTCTCATGTCACAAAGCGCAGTCTTGCCTCGGGCAGGTTAAAGTAGTGGCATTCAGGAAAGAAAGGCTACTTCTGACTGCATCCAGGGAGCTGTCACTATGATTAATTAGCTCTGCGAATCCCAGGTGGGTAATTGGGACCAACGGAGTCTGGCCTACTGTTTGTGCTTACCCATGATGTAGGCTCGGCTCCAGCCTGTACCCATCAGCACCCCAGCTCTGCAGAGGTAGATGTCCTTAATCCTGGCTTCCAGAAGTCAGTGGCAGGTTCTGGCTTCAAACCTGAAAAGATAGGAAGCCAGGCTGGCTTTGTGTTTAAATGCATTTCGCAACCCTGCCCTGAGATTCGGCTTTCTCAAATCCACCCTGATTCCGTAGCCCCTTCATTATTGGACCACTGTTCCCCTCTCTGTCGCCATCTTCTACCTCAGCTCCAGAAAGGCACTACCTAACCCCAGCCTCGCCAAGCTTCTGTCAGCTCTGACTTCCTTTCTTTTCTCCCTCAGCCATCACCCACAACATTCCCCCCACTGTACCGCAAAACGTCTCTGCCTTTCCGCTTTGCTTGTCTAATCCCTGACATCCTTCTAGACTGGATTTAATGGATTTTACCATTCTCTCTTGGTAAAGTCTTGTTGGTCACACACCCCCCAGCGCACCCCCCAGTCCCCCCCCCCGTGTCAGGACAGTCTGTCCATTCATACTTTGCTGAAGGGTGTTAACTCATGCTTTCTAGATAAATCCTTGACTTTCCCGGCTGGGTCAAGAGCTTCTTGGTCAGGAAAATGTCATCTTTGTCCTCCCCTGAGTTGCAATCCCTAAGTGTAGTGCCTGGCACTAAGGGGGACCCCAGGATAACAAAAAATGAGATGAATTAATGACGAGATGAAAAGAATTCTGAGTTCAAGTATTCTGCCTAGTATCTGCTATGATTGAACACAAAAATGTCCCCCTTAGGCTTGTGAGTCCTCAGCCAGTGGTGTGTTTCAGGCGCTTCTTTAAGCTTTAGGACTAGGCAGAAGAAAGATTGCCTGGAGGTCCTTGCCAGTATCTATCCCCGCCTCTTCCTTGAGGAATCACTTCCATTAGACTGGCCTGTGGGCATGTCTTGTGGGGGTGGGAGGGTGGGAGTTGGGTATGGAATGCTTTTTTTATATTAGTGATTGGTGTGGAAGGGCCCGGCCTAGCAGTGGTGAGTACTGTGTTTATTCCGAAAGGTTTTCCTAAGGCTGTTTGCATTGTGAGCCATCCTGGAAGATACAGTGTATCTCTCCAGAGGAAGGGGGTGGTTTATTTACAAGTAAAGTAAAGATGTGTATACAGTCATGGTTCCGTGGTTCTCTAAGGCAAAGACCAGTCAGTCTTATACCTGTTGTAACAGAACTGGGGTTGCCAATGCCTTGCAAGAGGTTAGCTTTCTTTTAATGTAAGGCAACTCATGGCTCATGCATTTGCCATTGATACTCCAGGAATTGACATAAATGCTGATGCTCTGCCTGGTCTGTGAATAATGAATCCCTGACCTCTGCTGGTATCCATGACACTTCGGCAGACTGACTTATGAAGCTGGAGTTTGGCAAAACCTCACTGCGTTTGCAGGTATAGACATGGGGTGTAAGTCATTGGCAGACCTTTCTGCTTACAGAGCTGTGCCTTGCTTTCTCCGTCTTCTGCTTCTCTGAAGAGTCAGCCATGGACTTGAGAATACACTTGTCAATGTCTACAAACAGGTAAAAACTCATGAATGGAGCCAAGGAGCTATGAGGGAGACTTCTTGGTTCTGTGGATCAGTTTGGGGAAAGGGGACATACTAATGTGACTATCTCTTCATCTAATTATCGGGGCTGGCCCTAATCCAACATGGCTGAATAATATGATGTCAGTGTAAGAGGAAGGTGAGGACAGAGATTCAGAGGAATGACCAGGTGCAGACACAGACAGAAAGCAGGTACTACATAGTGTGGAGTCAGGGACATCTTGACCAGCAGCTTTTCACTACCTGAATCATGAGGAACGAGAGTTCTGGTGTTTCAACTTCAGAACTGTGGGATGTTGTTGTGGGCACTAGTGAGTCAGTACAGCCTTTTTTCCTAACATGAGAGTTGATGGGAGTTTAGTCTATAGATCACCCACCCCACTTCCTGCCTTTCTTTGAGCCCGGATCTCACTATTTCCCCCTGGCTGGTCTGGAACTCACTGTATAGAGCAGATGGGCCTCAGGCTCACAGAGACCTCTGCCTCTGCCTCTGCCTCTGCCTCTGCCTCTCCAGTTCTGGGATTAAAGACATGGGACACTATGTTCTACTATTTTTTTATGTAGCTTTGTCAATTTCAGAAAAATAATGTGTTTTCCCAAGTATGATTGTGGAATTGTATATCCACTTGTTTCTGTCTTAAATATAGTTAAATAGAAACTTTAGAATCCTTATCTGGGACCTGCAAGATGGCTCAGTAGGTAGTGGCACTTGCCACCAAGCCTCAGCATTCAAGTTCGATGCCTGGAAGCTTCCTGACAGAAGGTGGGAACTCCTTCTGACATTCACACGTATGCTGTAGCATGTGCCCCCACACACTCACATTAAATGAATAACTAATAAATGCAATAGAAACTTTAAACATTGAATAAGATCCTTATGTGTTCATTCTAATCTCTAGATCATCTTAGGAGAAACCAGAATATTCCATTTTGATTGTCTTTCTTTTGAAAATACATTGTCTTTGGGAGGGGTGTCAGTCTTAGACTGGATCACGATCCCTGGACTGTGTTGTGACTGTATTCTGTAAAAGGTGTATTTCATTTCCCTACTCTGGGCACTGAAGTTGGCTGCAAATGAAGGAGAAGGGCCCCTTTCCCTTGCAGAGGTGTATCTGACCTCACCCCAACTCCTTCATTCCTCTGGGGACTTTTGGGTTTTACCTTATGCACCAGAGACTCGGGGGGGGGGGGGGCTCAGCCAAAGCTCTAGGCAGGGCTGATGCACAGAAGGGAGAGGAGGCTCTTCTGTCTGTCCCTTCTTCAAGGACAGACTGTCATGCCCAGGCTGATTAGACGGGAGCTCCTAGCTTGTATCTTGAGATCTACCCCTTCCCAGGTGTACTGTGGCAAGATGACGACTTGAATTCAAATCCCAAGGATGGGTTTAGAAAGCCAAAAGTGGCTGCAGTCCTGTCTGTGACTCCACTGCCATGTGGGACAAAGACAGGAGGACTGTCAGGGTTTGCTGGCTACCAGCTTGGCTCCAGGTTCAGTGGGAGACCCTCTGTCAAAGGATTTAGCACAGGTTTTCCAGACCTTCTTCTGCTCCTCTGACCTCTGTGTGTGCCAGAAGGCCTGTGCACTTACCTCCCCCCCCCGTGTTCCTCCCTGCTCCCCCCCCCCCACACACACCAGAGCCCTTAGATTTTTGTTGTATGTAGCTGAGGACTGAGCATCTTTGCTTCCCAGGAGAGATGCAGGGTGTGTGAGTCAGGGAATTGGGTAGCTTTTCACATCCAAGCAAGTCATTTTCTTTCATCAAGTGTTACTAGAGCAATTACTTCATCAAGGTAAATTAGTCCTGGGCTTCGGTTTCACTCAGACATTTTTTTGGTCACCGCCCCTGACCTCTGAACATTCGACCCAGACTATGGGTTTGGATTAAGTTGTCAGAGGTCTTGATTTGATCAGGGGAAAAGAAATTGAAATGGACAAAAAGAAATGAGGCAAAGCAGCCCTGCCAAGCAACTTTCTCTTTTCATTCGGCCAAACAACAATTGTGGAGACAGGGGTGCCTCTTTCAGTACTGAAGCCATACTCATGAATGCCTGGGAGAGCCCTGCCTGTGCCTCAGCCCCTGTGACCCTCCCTAGTGCCATCCTTGGGAGTCTAATTGCATTGGCTTTGTCGTGAGTGCCCAAACACATTTAATAAGATTTATGTGCCCGCACTCCGAGAGTTCTAGAACCTCTCATTTCATTTGGAATTAGTCTGACGTTGGCTGTTTTCCAGGCTTAATGGCTGAAAGGTCCCCTTGAAAGGGGAAAAGAATTCACTGATAGACTTTAATGACGTCTTGTACGAGGGCTAATTCTTCATAAAAGCATGAAAAAAAAAGAGTCCCCCAAATCCAGACACCAACGTGATTGCAGACTCTAGGATCTCAACTCTGCCAGCCTCCCTCCAGGCCTGTAGACTGTCAGCAATGGATCTGCATTTGTAAATAGAGAATAGCTTCATGACAGTTTAATGGGGTTGAGAAAAAGAATTGCCTCCCCCCCCCCCATGTAGTGCTGGTGAACCATAGTGGGGGATTTGCAAGAAGAGATAAGATCCTGAGTACAGGGCTACAACAAACACAGATAATCTTACTGCATTTCTTGCCTTAGACTGTCTACTAGGCAACAGCAAATTCACTTGAGGGATTGGGGGGGGGGCACCAAGTGGATTGCTGCTAGATGATCTGAAGGGAGAAGAGCCAGAGGGCAGAGGGGACACAGACAGCAGCTGGTGGCCTTTCTTGGTGTGCCCAGTCTGCCTCAGTTAGCCCCCTGACTGCCTTTGAGGAATCCCTCTCTTCAGCCTTTTTCGAGGGCTGTTTGTATCCAACAACATCATTTGAGATTTGCATTTGCACTTGGCAGTCCTTCCTTCAGCCTTTGCGTTTTCTGCGTACACAGCAGCTTTACGTACCCTGGCAAATTCTAATTGCTACACTGACTATTGTTGTCTAGTTCTCCTGTGATTCCCCATCTTATTTTGATAAAATCTTATTTGGTATAGAAGGCATCACTTTAAATGGAATACTGAATAGATCTATTTTTCTACTTAACCTCTTGCTTCCAGCTTTGATTTTTATCAGACTAGCAAGCTCAATGACAAACGCTAAGTTATTCTGCAAAGGTACAAAAACAGGGACTTTGGCTGAGCATTCAGACAAAAACTGTCTAATTCTGTCCCTAAGTTGACATACACTCTGGAAAAATGTGAGAAGACAGTGGAGGACCATGGAGCATGAACAAAATCAGGTAGGTTGGAGGGGGAAGGTTGAAGTATGGAGGTCAAGCTGTCCATGTTTGTTGTTATTGTTGTTTTAGGTCTGGAACAAGGCCATGGAGCAAGGAGACTAAATGCCAACAAAAATCATCTTTTTGACCAGATGAGCAAGAAAGCTTCTAGGGAATGTGGGGTGCATGCCAGGGTAAAAAGAGCCAGAAAATAAGAGCCCCAAGTTCTGTGTGTGGTCTCTACCCATATCTCTGACTGAGCCTTGTATCTGTAGGGCAGATTGAATACAGAACGAAGTGACATGGAATAAGTTTACAGGTAGACTGTAAGAAATTTAAATGATTGCTAAGAAAAAGTAGAGATGTCATTAAAATTTTTCACAGAATCTAGAATCTTCGCAACATAAAAAAAAGCACAATAAACAGGACATAAGACAAAAATCAACATCCAAAGAGGAAAAAACAAAAACAAAAATAAAAACAAACCTTGACCCAATCTTAAGGAATCAAGAGAAGACCAGATGCCAATCACAGCAACATGATCTATATTTTGTGATTACATGACAAGGGTACTTTATGGCCATACTCAGGAAGAAAAGGAAAATGCAGTTGATACAAATGAAAAGATAAGGAATTTTATGAAACTGGGGGTATAAAAAAATTAAAGTGAAAAGTTTAAAATTTGCAGAACTTGCCGCCTGCAGTCGACTTATTCACTGGGTAAACTTAAGAGCAGAATGGAGATAGCAAAGAGAGAGTGAACTTGGGGGTAGATCAATGTACCTTACCGACTTTGAAACCAACAGTAACACCAATAGAAACACATAAATCTGAGAGAAAATATAAAATCCTAACATATAGATGTTTGGACTCTTGGGAGAAGAGAGAAAGAATAGAGGACAGAAAGATATATTCAAAGAATTTATCACTAATCTCAAAATACACGAATACCATCATAAGTGGGTCCAAGAAGTTCAGAAAAAAATAAACCATATATATCAGATTTATAACAAAGAAAAAATCTTGAAAATAGTTAATAAAGCAAGGTCACCACACACACACACACACACACACACACGTCACTTGATTGCAGAGTCCTATCAGAAACCACAGGAGACAGAAAATAATGGGAAACCATTTTTAACATGTGTGTGTGCATGTGTGCACTTTGACCAAGTTAGAGTTATATAACTACCTTTCAGAAGCATAGGCAAAAGAATAAAATATTTTCAGATGAAGATAAGCTAAGCAAAATGATTGCTATCATAACTCTTCAAGACAATAACTGCTGACCATTAATCTGAGGGGAAAAGTGAATTTTAGGAGTAAATAAAAATCACCAGAAATGATAGATATTTGAGTAAGCATGTTCTTTGAGAGAGTTACTGTGGCTCAGGGAAGTCATCATAAACACTCAAAAGTTATACACACTGAGAACTGGAGCGATGGCTCAGCAGTTAGGAATACTTGCTGTTGCTCCAGAGGACCTGAGATTGGTTCTCAGGACCCACACTGGGGCTGCTCACAAGCACCTAAACCTTAGGTCCAGGGGATCTGACACTCTCTTCTGGCCTTCACAGGTGTGTCCCCCCAAAAGAAGCTAAGTCTTTTTTTTTTTTTTTTAAGTTACATACAATGAAGACATAGCAGAGAGGTTTAAGGACTTAGTCAAGACCATACATGGAAGGAGGAGAGGAGCGAGTGTTTCTTTATTCCCTTGAATCTCTTAAGATGCTTTCTGAAGGGGAAACAGAAGATGTAGATGAGAGGGCATGCCTGGATTTCTCTCTTCTCCTTTGGATGAAAATCTCGGAGGTGAGGTCAGGAGGTTTGGGAAGGGACCCTAGGGAAGAGGGTCGGAGCAGGGCTAAGCACAGGGGAGACAGTGAGACTCTTGCTGAGGTGAGCTTTGTTTCCCACGTTTCTGTGAGGCTTCTGTCAGTGTGGCCTTTGAGGCAAGTGCTTGCCAGGCATATGTTGCCTTCAGCACTGGGCTTGGAACTGAGTCAGCAGTTAACGAAGCAGCAGGTCCTTGTCAGTAATGAGCACACAGCACGGGTGTAAAGTATCTTGGGTATCTCATACACGAGGGTCCATGGAGCCTGCTATCCCTAACACTATCCCCAGCACTGTTCCCAACACAGGAGGAACTAATTTCCTTGCTTCTTTCTAACTTGCGACTCACTGCAAGTGATGAAGGCTAGATGCCTTAGCCTTCTCAGCTTCCTAGCAAGCATTCCAACCACCCCCAGAGCATCCCTCCACTCACTGTGCTGGGCTCCGTGAATCCTCTGTCTATCATTACTGTCTCCAGGAGGCTAAGCTCCACCTGGCAGGCTGAGCTTTCACTTCTGCTTTCCCCTTGTTCTGAGTCCTCCTTCCAGTCTTAGTCCCAACCCCCGGAGCTGCTTCTAACTCTCCTGCCAATCTACTTCTTTTTATTCCTTAAAGGGACCATCCGGCTTCATTAACTCCAAGTGGCCTTTCTTGAATTCCCCAACCTGGGAGCACTTGACAATTACAGAGTGTCAGACTTTATTATAAAATGCTTTCTATCAATGTCTTCTTTTCTCCTTCATGATGTTTAGCACATGCTGGTGATCTACTATGTGCTGGGAGCCATGCCTATACATACCATGTAGAGGTATGTGTCAGTATATGGGTATGTGCATGTGTCAGTGGGGTTCCTGTGGAGTCCAAAAAAGGGGGGGTTGGATCCACCAGATCTGGGGTTACAGGTGTTTGTGACCTGACTTGACTGTGGGGAATTGAACTCAGGTCTTCCACAAGAGCAACGAGTACACTTAACTGCTGAGCAGCCGTTTCTCCAGCTCTGTCTCACATTTAGACATTTAATTTTCATAAGGACTTCATGTTGCTACCCATTTTCACAAATAAAGAAGCCGAAGTTCACTGACAGTTGTTCCCTGACTGAAGGGGCCTGCCATCTACCTACAGAACATTCCCAGCACACAGCAGCACCCCAGATTCCTCTGCGTATCTAATGCAAGCTAAAGGAGTCATTTTCAAGAAATAAGACTGCACCCCAGTTCAGAGGTTCGTGAAGCCTAGTATCCTTTACTCCCTGTCCCAATAGTTTGTGACAATCCCCTACTGCTTCCCCACCGTGTGCCACAGGTCTTTTGTTCTATGAGAATCCTACAAAAGGCCCACATTCTCTCCTTAGTCATGCCTTGTACATCTGTCTGGGACAACTGGATGGGTTTCATTGACTATATTGTTTAAAGTAAGCAGGTTGACGCTCCTTCTACAGGTCTGATTAAAGACAAAAAAAAAAAAAGCAAACATTTCAAATATAACTGATCAATAGTTTGAAGTTACTTGTTAAAACTGACATAAGCTGGATCAAGCTCAAATACTGTGACCAAAACTTTTAATCAAGAAGGTCTTGATGGCATTTCCTACCCCTTGCTCATTTGGCAGAGGTTCTGTCTGCTGGTGTGCGTGTGGGCATACACCCCGAGCCAGCATAACAAGCAAGGGTGTATCCCTAATTACCCTCCGCACCTGAGGGCAGGAGTGCAAGCTGATTCCCCTTCACTCCATGGATGACCCCAGGACAACTAAAACCAAGATGAGAAATTTTCAAATATGGAAAAGTTTATTAGTCTAGGCAGAAAGTAAAAAAAAAAAAAAAAACAAAACAAAAAAACAAACCATGACTCCTCCCTTCCAGTACGTCTTTGAGCCTCCTTCTTGACGTTTTAGGCACCGGCTCAGGTTGGCTTTTGTAGTGGGCAAGAGACTCTTTAATTTAGTGTTACAAGATGGAAGGAATGGCTTGCACGCTGCTTGATATCTGTCTTCCACATTGGGCCGGCTTCAGCGGTGCCTCCAGCATGCGTGCAAGGTCCCTTTCTTGCCCTTTCTTACCCCAAAATGTGCACACGTGCACAGATGGCTGAGGAGCCCTGGCACCTGACAGACTTCCCACACAGACTGTCAAGTCTCTTCTGTTTGTGAGGAAAAGAGATGGGGCCTGAGAGAACGCTGGAGAGTAGGAGCTGCTAGAGAGGTTGAATGCCTGTCAGACCTGACACAGACCGATGGCGCACTCTTTCACCATCCCCCACACTCCTGAGACCCTTCCTTTACCACGATCACATTTTCTTTCTACTGCCTTAGGCATGCTCTAGAGGAAAGCTCTTATGTCTTTCTTTTTTTTTTTTTTTTTTGAGACAGGAACACATATAGCTCAGGCTGACCTTCAACTTTCTAAATTTCTATGTATCTGAAGATGACCTTGAACTTCTGATCATCCTCAGGGATTATGAGCATTGACCATTGTGGCCACGCTCAGTTCATATAGACTTGGGGATTGATCTTTGGACTTTGCATGTTCTAGACAAACACTCTAGCTACTAACTGAGCTATGCTCCATCCTCCCAGCCTTCTTTCTTTCTGGTTTGGTGCAAGATCGCGGTATACTGACAGATCAAAGTCTAGGGAGGCTGCTTGTTTCCTGGAGCATGAAGCAAAAGTGATTCCTTTCTGTACCTCAGAGTGGAAGATGCATCTGGTTCGGGTGTTAAAGCCTGTGCCTTCCATGATCGAGACTCTAGCTTCATGAAGGGACTTATGAAGATCCAGGGACACACAGAATGTCCCCTGGTCTGTCTTAAGAACCAAATAATATCTTATTCCAATGCCTCCTCAGGACTTAGCTTGTAGCAAGCTTAACCTTGCATCAAAGACTGGAGTTTCCTGGCTGTGGACCACACCTCTTAGACTGGTTACCTGGCATGGAAGCAAGGACTGTGACTCAGCTGCCAGCTGCGTCTTCCCTAGTCATGTTAGGGCATCTCACTTTCTGTCCGCTTTCAGACGGAGTGCCGAAGTTAGGAGGAACGTTGCAAACAGACTTAGGATCTGGCTTAGCTCTGTTTTCACTCAGTCAGGACTGCTGTTGGTCACCAGCATCAGAAGAGCTGACAGCTGGTGGCTCAGCCAGAAGCCCACAGGGAGGCAGACCAGGGCCAGCTTAGTGGCTCAGGGGGTCTATGGAGATCAGCTCCATCTAGCTTCCTGCCTTGAATCCTTAGAGGTTTGTTTCGGGACAAAAATGTAACCCCGAAGATCTCTGTGGAATGTCGTTTATTTTCAGCAAAGGATGCAGTAATGGCGAAATAAACAAGCAGGGTACTCGGGGGATCTCAGCATTCCCAGGAGGGAGGCTGCTCCTGGTTTCAGCTGGGACTTTCCCCAAGTGTTCCAAAGCAGAGACATAGGGAAAAATGTCAGACTCCCCTCTGGGTCTGCCAAGAAGTGAGCACTCATATGCCCACATCAAGAATGGCTCTAGGACCGGTGAGGGTTCTCAGAGACTGACCCAGCAAATGAAGAGCATATATGGCTGGGCCTAGTGCCGTCCTCCACACCCTGCACATATGTATCAGATGTGCAACTTAGTCTTCATGTGTGTCCCCTAACAACTGGAGTGGGGGCTGTCCCTAAAGCTGTTGCCTGTCTGAGGTTCCTGTTCCCCTAACTGGGCTGCCTTGTCTGGCTTCAGTGGGAGAGGATGTGCCCAGTCCTGCAGAGACTTGGAATGCCAGGGTGGGGAGATACCCAAGGGGCAGGGCTTCACCCTCTTAGGGGAGAAGGGAAGGGGTGGGGGAAGGGCTGTATGAGGGGAGGACTACGAGTGGGCAGTGACCGGGATATAATGTGAATAAATAAATTAATGGAGAGAGAGAGAGAGAGAGAGAGAGAGAGAGAGAGAGAGAGAGAGAGAGAGAGTGAGAGAGAGAGAGAGTCGAGGAGCAGAGATATGTTCAGGGGGTGAAACATTGCTGCTAAGACCAGAGTTCTGTACCTGGGGATCCTTATGGAACAAGGAGAAAACCAACTCCCTGGAGTTTTCTTCTGACCTTTACATGGTGGCCATATCATGGTATGTGCCCCCAAACACACAGAAAAGAAACTTCCATAAGCATGGCTTAAAAAAAAATAAGGGCTGTACTTACTTAAGGTCTACTTAGCTATGGCCAGATTCTCTAGAATTATTTTAAAATATTGTTTTCTACTGCACAGCCACATTCCTGTATCATAGTGGTGATGGGTGGCACCAGAGCAGGGCAGAGGTGAGTTACAGAGGAAAGGCTGTGTGGGGGAGATGCTCAGTGATGGGTGGCACCAGAGCAGGGCAGAGGTGAGTTACAGGGGAAAGGCTGTGTGGGGGGATGCTCAGTGATGGGTGGCACCAGAGCAGGGCAGAGGTGAGTTACAGGGGAAAGGCTATGTGAGGGAGATGCTCGGGCTTGGACCTTGAGAAGGGGATCTGCAGAGACAAATGTGGAGTGACTTCAGCGACACTGAGGGAAGAAGGTAGGTTTTCTTCTTAAATCCCCTGAAGGCATTGCAGTGTTCCATCAACTGTGGGCATTCATTCACTGACCTCATCCACAGCTGGGTAAAAGGAAGCCTGCAATTATCCAGGGAACATGAGAATTCTCTGTGGCGTCTACTGAGGGAAAATCACAAGTCTACCACTCCCTATAACCTGGGGAAGGGATTGCCGTTTCCGGGTTCCTGGAAGTAAATAGTTCCT
Source organism: Mus pahari (assembly GCF_900095145.1). NCBI lineage: Eukaryota > Metazoa > Chordata > Mammalia > Rodentia > Muridae > Mus > Mus pahari. The sequence continues at coordinate 91,079,384 of NC_034598.1, read as the reverse complement.
TGGCTTATATGATATTTTAATGTTTTTGCGTTCATCACCTTATTTGTGGCTCTTCAAAAACCCCATGAAGAAGGCTAGGGAGGGCTTTTCTGTATCGACAAATGAAGGAAAAGATGCAGGTGAGCCCTATGAGCCACCTAGTAAACGTGAAATAGAGACCAGAACCCCTACCAGCCCATCCAGCACTGTTCTCCACCCTCACCATGAGAGTGGCAGCCAAGCCTGTTACTCCCTCTTGCATGCTAATCTCATGCCCAAATCCGAATCCTTAAATGTGAACCACAGGATTCTTTCAACTCCATCACATTCAGGGGGAACCAGAGAAATGGTCCTTAAGTCTTAGTTCTCCAGAGAAGCAGAATATGCAGATTCTTGAGCCCCAGCCACAGGTTCTGTTTCAGTAGGTCTGTGGGGAGTCGGGGAACTCGCATCCCATGTGTATCCGATATGGATAGATGGCTTATCTGCTCATTCCATCAGTCAGTAAAGAATGGGACAAATGTCTAAGTCTTCTCTGCCCCCTTCCCTGCTCCTTCCCCCATCTTACTGATGAGAAGTCCTTACATAGGTGAGGTTATGGGACATGGACAAAGCCGTAGCCACTGACAGACATTGTCTCTGCCCTTTGCAATGTCAGACGGTTGCATGTCGGCCCTCCCTCTGTTTCTTGGACTGAGCCGAGGTCCCTTGTATCACTCTTCTGGTCTCGTCTTTTGTTTCTCTCATGTACTTTCCTAACTGTGGTCATGACAAGTCTGGTCCCCCTGACCATGTGGACTAGCCAGGAGGAGATGAGGCACAGTTGCTGAGTTGGAAGGTAGAGGGTCAGACGTGACCGTAAACTGTCCTTCCTCTCCTATTCCATGTCGGGTGTGCCACTCAGTGGGGTTGGTAAGAACGAAGTTCAAATCTTGTTTCCTTGGTTGACGGGAGACTCTGGATGAACGGCTAAATTTTATTGAGTGTGTACTATGTGCCAAACAATGAGTATTCTGTGTGAATTAAGATGTCTGATCTTCAGAATCCTGCCAGAAGCCACCATGACTGTTGCTTTCACCCCCCCCCCCCCGATGAAAAATATTGCCTGAAGTTTTCTCCCGGGTGAATGATGGAAAGAGACTTTGAAGCCAGACCTTTAGACTCCGCCCTAAAACCCACCCTCTTCCCCCTCTACTTCTTTTGTTTTATTTTGGATTGCCCAGCTGAGAGGAAATATAATGCCCTAGATAGGTTGTTGTTGTTTGTTTGTTTTGTCAAGTTGACATAAGCTAGGGTTGTCTGGAAAGAGAGAACCTCAATTGAGAAGATGTCTCCAAGTGTGGCCTGTGGATCCTTATTATTATTATTATTATTATTAATTAATGATAGATGTGGGCCCAGCTCATTGTGAGTGATGCCACCCTTGGTTGGTTGGTCTTGGTGGTGTGTAAGAAAGCTATGCTTCAGTTCTTGCTTCCAGGTCCCTGCCCTGACTTCCCTTAGTAATGGAGTGTGACCTGGGAACTCTAAGATGAAGTAAACCCTTTCCTCCTCATGTTGCTTTTGGTCATAGTGTTTCATCACAGCGATAGAAACCCTAACTAAGACAGCTGGATACACATGGAATGCTGGTGTTTAGGGCATCCTGGACAGACATTCTTACAGGATTGTCAAAACTCTGCACAGTGGACCGAGGAGACTGTCCAATTAACAAAGTGCTTGCTGCATAAGGGTAAGGGTCTGAGTTTGTATGTCCACCAATCTGTCAAAACTGGGCATGATAGCAGCTTCCTGGGGTCCTAGCTTTAGGGGGATAGAGATGGGAGGATCCCTAGTGCTTGTTGGGAAGTCTACCTACCAGATCAGGTTTATTAAGAGACCTCATCTTAAAAAAAATGTGGCCGGCAATTGAGGAAAGATACCCAACGTATGCACATGTATTTACACACACAGACACAGATACACACACACATGCACGTTGCACACACATACACACATCAGCTCTTAGGAAAACAGATACCAGACAGAAAAGCCATTAGTTGACTAATTAGATCCCAACCCCTGTTTTGAGTTGTTATCTGGATAACATCTTCACTGACTTGTCCAGTCTTTCCTGATGGAGAACACCCTCCATGACTCCCCAACAATAGGCGTTGCAATTTCTACAGCCTCAGAGGTTCCAAGACCCGCACAGGATGACCCCTCTGCACTTTCCCTGAGCCAGCTGCAAGAATGTTGGTCCCTATCTTAGAGGAAACTATGCACCAGAAAGAAAGATTGTACCCTAAGTTAACAGGAATTGAGCGTGATGGTCCCCCAATGGTTTTGCCCTGCCAAAAGTACACTGGGCCTTATAACTGGTGGACACTGGCCCCAGCCCAGCGGTTTCCAGATTTTCTTTATGGAGGCAAATAGACTCAACTCAGCATTTTTTCAGTCTCTCAAGTTAGTACACTGACGTCATTTGGAAGTTGTAAGAATCCACATATTAGGCCAAATTCCACCCTGGGTTCAGCATCCGTCACCCCACCTCAAATCAACCCCCAAGAGCACAGTTAAGCAAGGGTAAAACTTGGCCGGAAGCTTGTGACTTTTTTGCAGTCTTAATTACACATACCTCATCTATTTGCCTGAATTAGGGAGAGATGGTTTGTGGGGGAAAACTTTGCCGATTGGTTTGCTTCAAAGTCTGGTTCCTCTAGTGCTTGACTCAGGAATTCCTCGATAACAGTCAAGCAGTCAGGAGCTGACATCTCTACATGCTGGAGACTGGAAAGAACTTGGAATACAGACTATCTAGTCTTAAATTCCCATGATTTTATACCAAAATATAAATTAAAAAAAATAAACGAAACCCTGGAATTTGAGAGAAGAATTGTCTCAAGTCATACTAAACCAGTTGATGAGCTAGGCAAAGAAAAAAAAGAAAGAAAGAAGGAAAAAGGAAAACAAACCCAGAATCCGTTCCCTTTGGTTAGTATACTTGCCACAGGTCCAGCTGGAAAGAGTGATTGTGCCCATAGATCTGATCTAACTGTGCACAGCACTGGAAAAGAGCGAGGTTTTTAGAGCCAGGAAGACACAGATCGAATCCAAGTCTGACTGCTTCCTAGCTGCCTGTGGCAGTCCCTTAGCCTCTCTGCGGCTCAGTTCCCTGATTTGTACAGTGGTGGAGAACATGTACCATTGTCGGGACAGCTAAGAGAGCTCCTCTGGAAACAAGAGGGACATAGCTGGTATTTGGTGAATTTTGGTCTCTTTTCCTTAGGACTCTTCTGGCTCCAGAAGAAACTCCGGAAATCTACGGCTACAACGGAGGGTGGGAGGTTGCCATAATGTTAGTGTTGACTCTAACTTGACAGGGCCTGGAATCACACAGGTAACAAACTTCCAAGCATACACTCACAAGAGATTATTTAGATTAGGTCAGCCCCAGGGTGAGTCTGTGAGGGCATGTCTTGATGATGTTCATTGGGAGGACCCACCCTAACGGTAGGTGGTACCAACCCCAGGACTTGGGTCCTGCACTGCATAAAAAGGAGGAAACAGAAGGATTCCTTTCTGCTTGCATCTGGACTGTGGCCTTGACTGCCGTGATCAGCTGCCTCAGGCTCTGACCGCCACGGCTTCCCTATGACAGATTGTCCTCCAACTGTGAACTAAAATAAGTCCCCCACCCCCGTGAACTAAAATAAGCTCCTCTTCCAGGTTGCTTTTAAGAGGATTTTTTTTTTTTCAGAGTGAAAGGAAAAGTCACTGATATAGTCATCTACAGGATTCTAGGTAGAATTGTGTCCAAAGGAAGCTGTTTTTTACAGTGTCTTGAGAAATTACAGCTTTCTTCGGCATCAGTCACATTTTTTCAGGCAAGCTTTGTGTGACAAGATGGCTGTCAGGCATGCCAGTGTATCCTCCTAGAGATTCTAGTTCAGGAAAAAATAAATAAATAAAAAGAAGGAAAAAAATTAAAAGAAAGAAAAATGTTTGAAAAAAAGGATAGACAAACCCACACTAACACATAAGACACAGGCAAAATAAGACAAATCAATGCAAAATAAATGACTAATCTTGACTGGAAGATTGGAAGCTTGCGTTAAGTGCTCCTGTGTCTTTCTTGGGGGTGCTGGTGATAGGAGATGTGGTGACTTACCAGAAAGGTGTAAATGGAGGATGGAGGGTCTACATTCGTCCTACATAAAGAAACCCAGATGCTGTGGACAGGATGGAGGTGGATAAATTCAGGACTAGCAAAGCCAAGGTCCACTTCCTCTCCCCTTGCCCAAGGTTTGTCAACCAGTAGGGAAATTTGCTCTCTTAAAATCCCTTTATGTTGACTCTGTACAAGGAACATGGGTAGTGCTATAGTTATTACTTCTTGGGCTAAATAGTTATACCTTTCCTGATTTAGAACAAAGAAAGAGAGTATGTGCCCCTCACTCTGCACACACATACACACACACACACACACACACACACACACACACACACACACACACACACACACTGTTAAACAGAAAAAGAAATGTTTTCAAATAGGGATACAAAATACCACTGGCCATCAGACTTGAGCTGACACATTCTGCAGAAGTGTGTTTGGCTTAGAGATAGAATGTTGCCCATTCAAAACAAAAACATTCACAAAATGACTATAAGGTGGGTCATCTGACCTGTCCTGGTGACTAGACCAAACTTAACAGAAGAGTGAGTTAAAAGCTGGAAATGGTGATATGTTCTCGTGAACCCCAACACTTGGGCAGCTGAGGCAGGAGGATTATGTGTTAGAGGTTAGTCTTGGCTATACAGTGTTACACCCCGTCCAAAACAAAGGGGGGGTTAGTTGTTCTGAGAGTGGGTTTATCACAGAGAAAGGCACGTTAGCTCCTGGCCACCTCCCTTCCTCCCTCCTGCCCTTCTGACATTTATGTGTTGTGGATGTTGCACCATGGCAGCCCTCCTCAGCCGCCAGGGCGTATAGGGAAGCTGTCTTGTTTCTTCTACAGCACTCGTTCTTGGGTATCCCATGTTAGCAGCATGAAACAAATTAAAAGTGCTCTCCTCCAGACAGGGTAGGAAGTTAACATGTAAATTCCAGAAAAGCACCGTGGATAGGTGGATAAGGCTTTGTAGAAACGATGTGTTCATTAACCAGCTTCCTCACTGATCTGCTGTGTCACCTGGAGGGACTTGTCCTTGAACACTCTCTCTGTTTAGCCAGTCCAAGAATCACATTAGATTTTCAAAGTAATTATGCGCATTAAAGGTTGTAATGTATTTAAGTCATTTGACACGTGTTTATTTATGTTATGTCATAAAGCAGATTATGAAAGGGTACATGATGTGGTATGTTTTGTTTTTATTTCCTACCAACCACCTTTTAGGTCCAGCATTCACATTGCCCCCCCCCACACACACACACACACAGAGCAAAGCCCATCTGAGGTAATTTTAAAAGGCCTTCATCTTTCTGCTGCAGAGCACAGTCTAAATAGGCATGCTTCGATGCGGCCTGGAAATGTGATTGTCACCTGCAGTTGTGATGGGCTATCCGGTGATCTCTTCTTTCAGCCAGAAGCTTCCACTATGGAACAAGTGACCAAGAGCAAAAAAAACTGGAAATATTCACAACATGTTGGGAAACAACCAGACAACGTATTTGGGTCTCTGTGCAGTGCATGCCTGAGACTTTCACAGAGTAAAAAAATCTTTTCACCTTGACGGTCGACCAGCTTGCTACCCACAAGACAAAAAAAAAAGGTAAATCAGGAGAGGGGGAGGGGATGTACCAATGCCACTTTGTTTGGGATTTGAACCCTGTTGTACAGTGTAGACAATGTTAATGGTCAAAATAGCTCCTTACTGAGGCCACTTCACTATGTTTCCTCTTCTTTCAAATACTCTAAGCTGCTGGGACTTGATTGTTTCATTGACAGTCGGACCCACTCCTCATTCCTTCTGCTCTGAGTGGGATATTAATCAATTGGCCTCTTTTTTGACAATTTCAGATAATCACTATGGCAGTCCAGCTGCTTTGAGCACTCTGCCTACACCGTGGGGGAAACTAAGCATGAGCTGTAAGGAACCCTGAAGCCTGGGCTCATGGAGCCCCACTCCAGAATTCACTGCTCCAGATGCCAATCCTGGCTTTGGGAGAGTTCATTCCCAGGCAGTGGTGCAGTGTGAGGCCTATGATTGGTTCCCAGAGAAAGTTGTGATCAGTGGAACTGGAAGCTGTGTCATGTAAGGTGCATGCTTGTGGCTGCCTGCGCACTTGTGTCAGGACAAGTTTTACAAGTTAGCTCTCTCTTCCCATCATGTGAATTCCAGACACAGCACTCAGATCACTAGGCTTGGCAGCAGGGGTCTTTTCCCCATTGCACAACCTTGCAAGCAGTGTTACTATTAGGCAAACCATTGTTGGGTGAATAATAACGAAAAGGGTTTTGTTTTCTTTTCATTTACTCAATATTTGATGCAGTATTTTTTTTTCTTTATGTAGACCCAAGTTTCTGTTTCTGACTTCTGTCATTTTGCTTCTCTGTATACAACTTTTTTTTTTTTTTTTTTTCTGAGACAGGGTTTCTCTGTGTAGCCCTGGCTGTCCTGGAACTCACTCTGTAGACCAGGCTGGCCTCTAACTCAGAAATCTGCCTGCCTCTGCCTCCAGAGTGCTGAGATTAAACTGTATACAACTCTTAATATTTCCTCAAATGTGCTCACTGAGAAAGTGTTTCTTTCTCTCTTACTGTTGACGGGTGACTTCATAGGACGGTGGACTGTTTTGAGGACCCTGACTGTTTCCCCTTAGGTTGCCTTTGCTCGCCCTTTCAGTGGAGAAGGGAGATGGCAGTCTTACCTTATCTGCCCCCTGGGGAAAGTGTTCTTTCTCCTCACTGGCTTCTTTCAATATTCTTCTCTTTGAACACTTGGGGTGTGACTTACCTAGGTGTTGTTCTTTGGCATTTACTGTTGGTATTTTCTCAGCTTCCTGAGTCTGTGAGATTTGATCCTTTGGGGAGAAATCTTGGCCATTATTACTTCATACACGACTTTCCCACCTCTCTCTGCGGCCCTTCTGTATCCGTCTTAAGTCATTGGGTATTGTGGTCCTTTTAGTCCCTTCTCCTGCTCCGTTTTGCAAGTTCCTTTCATCAGATCTTAAGCATGACTGCCTCTAGTCTGCTTGTGAGTGTGTCTGCTCATCCGTGGTCACAGTAGCCCATTTCCAGCACGGCATTGCTTTTTGATCGTCTCTTAGGTCCCTGGCTTATATTATGCATTTATTCTTCTATAACATCTTTTTATCATTAAAGCCATTTAGCATGATAATCACAGCAACACTGCTGCCCTCTTTGATTCTGGTTCCGATGCTTGTTGGCCTTTTCAAACTGAGTTTTGTGACTTTTAGTGTGTGGATCAAAGTTTTTGTTGCAAGGTAGATGTGTCCTTCAGGACTTTAGTAATACAACTGTCAGGTGTGTGTTGGGTGTGTTTAGGGACGTGTTCTATAGTTTCACACTTAGGTCTCAGTCTTTTGTGGATTCTCTGCCTCCTGGGCTATGAGTTTTAAATGCGTTTATTTTTAAAGACATGTTTTTTGTTTTTTTTTTTTAAGAGATCTACTTATTTATTTTCTGTATGAATACACTGTAGCTGTCTTCAGACACACCAGAAGAGGGCATCAGATCTCATTACAGATGGTTGTGAGCCTCCATGTGGTTGCTGAGAATTGAACTCAGGACCTCTGGAAGAGCAGTCAGTGTTCTTAACCACTGAGCCATCTCTCCAGCCCAAGACATGCTGTTTTTAAATATTTACTTTATTTGTAATTGTGTGTGTGTGTGTCTGTGTGTGTATCTATCTGTGTGTGTATCTCTGTGTGTGTCTATGTATCTGTGTGTGTATGTATGTGTATATGTGTATGTATGTGTATGTGTGTGTGTGTCTGTGTGTGTCTATGTATGTGTATCTGTGTGTGTGTGTCTGTGTGTGTATCTGTGTTTCTCTGTGTGTGTCTATGTATCTGTGTATGTATGTATGTGTGTCTGTGTGTGTATGTGTCTGTGTGTGTATGTGTATCTATCTGTGTGTGTCTGTGTGTCTGTGTGTGTGAATCTCTGTGTGTATCTCTGTGTGTGTCTGTGTGTATATATCTATGTGTGTGTATCTGTGTGTGTATCTGTCTGTGTGTGTGTCAGTGTCTGTGTGTCTCTGTTTGTGTATCTGTATGTGTGTGTCTGTGTGTGTGTCTTTGTGCATGTCTGTGTGTGTGTCTGTGTGTGTGTCTATGTATCTGTGTGTATGTATGTATGTGTGTCTGTGTATGTATATGTGTCTGTGTGTGTATCTGTGTGTGTCTGTGTGTGTATCTGTGTGTGTCTGTGTGTGTATCTGTGTGTGTCTGTGTGTGTGTCTCTGTGTGTGTGTATCTCTGTGTATGTCTATGTATGTGTGTCTGTGTGTGTGTGTGTGTGTCTGTGTGGGTGTGTAAACATGAGGGCAGTGTCCGTGGAGTCGAGGAGGGTGTCAGATTCCTCTTGGAGCTGGAGTTACAGGAAGTTATGAGCCACCTGACATGAGTGCTGGGAACTGACTTCCGGTTCTCTGCAAGAGTGGTAAGGACTCTTAACCACTAAGCTATCTCCCTAATCCCCACGTGTACTTCTTAAACCACACCCTTCCTGTTCCCAGCTTCTGGTAAGACAAGAGCTGGAAGAATCTGGTGTTTGTATTTCATCTTCTCACTGGTACGTTAGGCTCTAATAAAAATCCCTGCATACTGGGCTCTGGTAAAATAGTTGTTCCTGAGGAAAAGCATTATTGAGAACAGAATATTCTGGTGTACTTCAAGATGAGGGTCCCCAGCTAATGTTCAGTACAAGGATGGGGTAGGGTCCTTAGAAGTAAAACTTAGAGAGTGTGACTGTTAGCCTGTGACTGGTTTCCGTAGTGTTTAGACTCTACCTAGATCCTCTTCCAAGTACTCCCTCAATTACATGTCAGCTTTTCCTGTCCTTCCTGGTTCCTGCATGCTTCCTCTCCAGCAAGGCATGGATCTGTGTCCACCCGTCTCCACAGGCCTACTGAATGGTTTTTCCTTGGCTCTCATTTCTCAGACAGAGCGAAGAAGCATCTGTTTCCAGGTTGCTTATCTGTCTACTTCTTGTGAGGATAAAGTGCTGACATCCAGGTCCTTTACCTGGTAGACTAGAAATATCAAGTCTCATGGACTTGGAAAATGTTATACTATCACCAAGGCATGCTGTTTCCAATTCATAAAAACTTGACCATGATTTGTCAAGACACTGCCTCAATACTATTGGATACTATAAAAAGATACTACAAAATCGCCACAAAGTGTTCTCTAAGCCTGTGCCCAAGAGGAAAAGAACAAGAAGAAAGAAGGAGGAGGAGGAAGAAGAGGAGGAGGAAGATAAGGAGGAGCAGGTGCAGGAAGAAGAGGAGGGGGAGGGGAGGAGGAGGAGGAGGAAGGGGAGAAGGAGGGAGGGGAGGAGGAGGAGGAGG
>NC_034598.1:91048733-91069796 GCF_900095145.1 Mus pahari | reverse complement strand
GGGAGGGGAGGAGGGGGAGGAGGAGGAGGAAGGGGAGGAGGGGAAGGAGAAATAACGTGGAACAGCACTTGGGGCTACTACACATGGCTACCAGAGATCAGCATGCATTTTTTTGTTACTGATAAAATGTGTCTGGCTCTGATGACATTGCAGACATGCTCAGTCTTTCCTGCATTGCTAGCCTCTTCTTCCTCCATTAGAAGTGGGAAGTCGAGGGGATTGGGCGAGGGCTGGAATGATATTCTCCTGGGCATCCTTTCATCGTAGCTTCTTAGAAAAAGATCGCAAGACTAGGTGAACGAGATGGCTTTGTATTCGTTTTAGAACTTCTCGTCTACCATTGCAGTCTCTTTCTCAGGAAGCAGAGTCCACTAAAGCAGATGTTACATTTCCTAAACCTTCATTCTAGAGGGGTTCTTTAGTTCCTTAGAGGTGGTTGAGAAAGAATCCAACTAGTCTTTGGAGTATGCTGGAAGAATTGGATGGACTTCTGGAATCTAAACACGCACACCTGTTGTGAGGGGCCATTCTAATGCACCTAAAGACTCTGCGAGGTTTGTTGTTAACACTCATATGAATTGGAAAAAAAAAGTCTTTCTATTGTCTGTTTTTATACAATACTTAATTTCTTCAAAATCTTCTATGATTCTTGCAAGGAATTCAAAACCACCAGACTGAGTAGGCAGGAAAGAGCAGCCAGTCCCATTTTGTGGATGAGAAAAGAAAGTATGTTTCCTTTCCAAGGCATCATGGCTGGCCCCAGTGATTCACAGCAAGTCTGTCTGTCTCCCCAGCCCAGTACAGCTGTGAGGAGTGAGCCCCAGAGAAAACCAGAGGTGTGGGCTCACATTCAGTGCACTGTTGAGTCCTTGTCACCTGGCCCTGTCCTACTTAACCTGGGAGGTCTTGCATAGAAACCATTTTGTAAAAAAAATAAATAAATAAACAAATAAAAAGGGAAGCTCCACACAGCAGGACTATCTGGAGATGAGAGAGGGTCCAGCCTTTAGGAACTGAGAACTGTGGTCCCTGGAGAGTGCCGAGGGTTCTCTGTGGCAGACTGGTGCGTAGTGAGGGATTTCTAACAAAAAGACGGTCTACAATACTACAATGACAAAGGATGCTTGATTTCATTAGTTTCATTCAGAAAGAAAGGGCCCGGAGCCATAAAGAGAATAGATGCTATGCTCAGCCTCCATGTTGCCCAGAGCTGTTGACTTATAGTAGTAGTTCTTGGAGCTGATATATTTACAGCCTGCCCTATCTTTTCCTCCTCTATTGGCCAACACGGCAAGGTTCCCAATCCTTAGTAATCTTCCTCCCACAACGTGAAGCTCCTTGGACTCAGTCTGAAGAAACACTAACAGCTCTCCCTCACTCCTTACATGGTGGGAGTAGGGCAGAGGGCTTTGTAGACGTGTGGTTCTGTACTGCAGTGTCCCTTAACACCCATCAAAGCCATCTGCCCCATCCCAGACTTTCCAAAAGTTCTCCCTTGGTGTGGCCTCTGTCCTGGCTCCAACCGAGGCCCAGGTGTGCAGTTGGATGAGTCACACTGGCCTGAGAGGAGCAGGTGGGGTGAGCCGTCTAGTCTTCAGAGCCGATCAGGCGTGCAATCCGAAGCGGCAACCTAAAGCTGGGAAAGAGGGTGCTTTGTTCTCTTCCTACCCACCCCCTGCCCTGCCTCTGGCAGGCTGCTCTCTGCTTGACACTCAGGGATGCCAGCTTCCCAGCTGCCCTGTGAGGCTGCCAGACTTGCGTGAGGGAGTATTTTGGCTGTGGCAGCCAGGCCAAGTGGCTTGCTTGAGGATGACTCTTGGTCTTGAATATTTAGCCTGCCTTTGCCCAGAGCCTAACCTGTTGAGTGTGTCTGTTAGCTGAGTAACTACCAGGGGCCAATAGCTGTAAGAAGAGTGATCATAGCAGTAGTGAGCCTTTCCCTGAACATGGGTCCTGGCCAGACCCTGCTTCAAGCACATTGCATACGTTATTTGCTGAGGTCCTCACAGGGAGGTTGTATAGCAGACATGTTTTACAGTGAATACAACCTGCCGCTCAGCACAGCTGTGTAAGTGGTGTAGGGACTACACCACTACTAGAAGATGCTGTAGGCTGAGTAGTTTATAAGGAACACAAACGTACGTTTCTCAGTTCAAGGCTGAAATGTTCAAGGCTGGGCTGGGCAGGGCAGATCTCCATCAGTGTAGTACCTGCTGTGCAAGGGTTAGGGCCTGAGTTTGGATCCTGAGCAGTCACATGAAAAGCTGGTAATGGTGGTTATGCCTGGTACCCCAGCGCTTGGGATTGGGGCAGAGGAAGACAGAACCCTGGGGCTTGCTGCCAGCCAGTCTATCTAATGAACCGTGAACTGTGGGTTCATTGAGAGACACTGTCTTAAAAAAAAGAAGGGTAGAGAGTGGGAGAAAAAGACACCTGATGTTTATCTCTGGCCTCAACACGTGTGCACATATGCTCGCGTGAGCGCGCACACACACACACACACATCCAAGATCAACATCTAATGGGCTAATAAGGACTTTCTGGATACATCCTTATGTGGTAGGAGGTGGAAAGGGTCAGAAAAGAACACACTGTCTCTGTGTTGTGGAAGAACAGGAAAGAGAGTCCATTCATGTGATGTGAGCTCTACGTGAACATTTTAAGCATACAAAATTACATACTACAGAGCAACGATACACAGGTAATAGGCAGAGATCCAGTCAGGACAGAGACCCCTTAAGTAATTAATATTTTGTTGTAGTTAGCACAGTATTTGCATGTATCTGTGGAGTGTACTATGACATTTCAGTGAATGCACACATCTGTTCTGGTTAGCCCCGGGTCTCTAGCTCTTCTGTCTTTTCATCATTATTGTTGTGTTTAGAGTCCTGAAACTCCTGTTTTCTGGCTCTTCATGGGCTGTATAGCGGCCTGCGGTCAACCACAGCCTTGCTGTGTGTGCTACTTCATGTGGTGGTCATCAGTCCATCCGCTGATGAAAGATTCATGACCCAAATGCCTTCCAACACTTGGGGTTGTTTCTAGAATACTCATTTTGGGGGCCCATTCAGACCATAGCCGTCCTGTGATGGCAAGGTTATGTCAGCATCTCAACTCTACCTCAGGTCTTTCTAGCCTCTACCCCCACCCTGTGACCACTGTGCCACACGACTTCTCTTTCTTTTATGGGCAACCACATTTGTGTCTATAGACACATGCCCACCCCTTGATGGAATTTGATGATGCAGGTTTGAGGGTATGTGCACCATACCTCTTCCGAGCTTCCGGGCCTCTGACCTCACCCCTAACCTCATGCTATCCAGATGACCCTTCCTTCTGATCTCACCAATTTCTTGCTGTTCTTCAACAGAGCAGGCCACCTTCAACGCAGGGACATATTACCCTCTGTTTGCCCATTCTGTTCCTCATTCCGTTGAGTGCTGGCTGCTTCCTTCCCTTTTCTCAGATCGGATAAAAGCTACAGTGGCTGAAAGATTGTCTTTCTCCAGCTCATCTCTCTCAGCACATTTACTTGTATGTGTGTGCGTGCGTGTGTGTGTGTGTGTGTGTGTGTGTGTGTAGATATATGGGGGTATTTTCTTCCATATATATCTATATATCTCCATATGTTATCTATCTATCTATCTATCTATCGATCGATCGATATATATGCCTCCCTCTGTCCTCTCATTCCATTTCCCTATCTAAGGATATTTATTTCCATATATATATCTATATATCTCCATATCTATATATCTCCCTCTGCTCTCCCATTCCATTACCGTGGAATTACTCTGCCCACTGCTTCATTTTTTCCTTCCTAGTTCTCATTACCACCTGGTGCTGCATTCTCTGTGTTTAGAACAGTTTATAACCCACAAAATACCTATCAAATAGTTGTTGAATGACTGTACTGGCAAATGAAGTGGCCCAGGTGCACCAGTGCAGACAACAAAGCTAATCTCCTAGTATAACTTAAGGCAGACACTGACATGTCAAAGGTAGAAGCTCGTGTAGTCCGGCTGGTGAATACAGTAGCCAAACACAGCACCAAGCATTTAAAAATGAGGAAAAGTATTTTTATTACACTCATGTACAGATGGGATTGACATCACTGAGTGAAAAAAAGGTGACAAATTTGGGGTTTGAAGCCTCATAGAAAAAGTTATTTGTTATCCATATGGATGTTGTACTGGATAGCTTTGTGTCAACTTGACACAGCTGGAGTTATCACAGAGAAAGGAGCTTCAGTTGGGGAAATGCCTCCATGAGATCCAGTTGTAGGGCATTTTCTCAATTAGTGATCAAGGGGGGAGGGCCCCTTGTGGGTGGTGCCATCTCTGGGCTGGTAGTCTTGGGTTCTATAAGAGAGTGGACTGAGCAAGTCAAGGCAAGCAAGCCAGTAAAGAACATCCCTCCATGGCTTCTGCATCAGCTCCTGCTCCCTGACCCGCTTGAGTTCCAGTCCTGCATCCTTTGGTGATCAAATGTAAGCCAAATAAACCCTTTCCTCCCCAACTTGCTTCCTGGTCATGATGTTGTACAGGAATAGAAACCCTGACTAAGACAGATGTGTATACGTAGCACTCCAGTACAGAAATTACACACGGTGTCTCTCCCGAGTCTCTTCATTGTCTCAGACACATTATGTATGCTTCAGAAATAATGGAGCACTTTTCTCTGAGCCTGTCAAATAAACAAGAGAGCTGGGTCAAAATGGTTGAAACATCACAATGGTGTTGGTGTTCTGCAGATATAAGGTAGGGTCCTCCTTGGATACAATCACTAAGAGTGGATGATGTTTATCATGACACTTAACATCTGTTACCATAAGTATAAAACCAGACTGTAATAATGTGCTGAGGATTTCATTAGTTCATTCAGAGGTCTACAACATGCAGCTTATCTGGCACTTTTTAGATATACAAAACAAAACCTGCAGAGAGCCCTGATTCTTGGAGTTCATACTTGAGTAGCCATGTCCAGACACCAAATCTGGACTTGGCACAGTCAAATTAGGTAACAAAGGACAAAACAAAACTGTAGAGAGAAAGAAACAGATTGGGTCTGGGTTCTCAATGGTATTGTCAGCCACGGGATCACCCATCCTGTACTTGATGCTATGCCATTGAAACCAGTGTGAATTAGCGCTTTCTGATACCTGTATTCTAAGACATTAATTGATATGTTCCTGTTTTTCCTGTTAGTAAGATCTTTTCCTGTTAGTAAGATTTGTATTCCTGGCATAGGTAGTCCAGTATTATATATATATATATATATATATATATATATATATATATATATATATATAGAGAGAGAGAGAGAGAGAGAGAGAGAGAGAGAGAGAGAGGGAGGAAATGGTTAGTTTATAGTTCTATGATGATATATATATACTGTTATATATTTGTATTTTATATATTTAATCATTTATAATTTAGGTCTAATATTTAATGTTTTATTATATATATATCATATATATATATATATATATATATATATGCTATATAGGAAAGCAGTAAAAACTAGTTTCTAAGTGTTTGAATATGACAGATCTAAACCTTAATTTTTTTTAATTTATGTACTTTAAATCTGGGGTTTCAGATCTAGGAATCCTAGGGCTGGTTAATGCAAAACCATGACCTATTACAAACTCAACACACATTTCTTTTATAAGACCTGTGAGAGTGGCTGAGGCTGCAGAAAAGGCAAGGAGTGTCAAAGCCCTGGTGCTGGCCGTTTCTCACAGTGGGCAGATCGAGGGCGGTGTCCACCTGCCCTGTGGTCTTGTTTAGTGAGATCACGGGAACTGGATGAGGTTTGTCCTGAGTTCCGAACTGCTTGCCTGAGGTGTGGTGATGTAGTGCTGACATGTTATAGGCCAATTACTCTGCTCTTACAGCAGAGGGGACGAGACGGAAACTACAGGGGCATGTTTGCTTGGCGAGCCTCTCTGCCCAGGAGCATGGCTAGACAGAGGTTGTCACTGCTGCTCAGAGCATACCCACCACAAAACTGCACTTTACTTCAATTCTGTTAATACTCAGCATCTATGCCATGCTGTGAACTGTGGGGGCATAAACACAGGAAATATGTAATTCTTTCTTGAGGAAATAACCCTTAAATACACTGACAACTAGGTGGTGCCTGAGCAGAGCATTAAACTGAGGAACACAGAGGGTCCCATCGATCTGGGAGGATAGAAATGACTTCTGGAGGAGGGTACCATTTCCCTCATGTCCCTGAAAGGACAATGGGGCAGGGGAGAGAGAGAGAGAGAGAGAGAGAGAGAGAGCATCAATGGGGCATTCCAGGCTGAGAGGTGTGAGTGCAGAGCTGGAGGCAGAGCGGTTACTTAGGTTACTTCCTCTTGCTGCATCTGTTTCTTCTCGTCACTCTCAATATCACGCAGGTAGGCATGTTGGAGGAAACAGAGAGGCAACTAGTTGCTGATCATTAACCAGGGCTTTCTATTTCTACAACTAAGAAGTATGTGGAAGAGAGACGGAGGAATAGACAGGAGTGGGGTTCTTGACGATGTCTTATTTCACTTCATCTGGACATTAAGGGGCAAGTGTCCAATTTGACCTAGCATGCAAAGAACACGCCAATGATGTCAGCTACTTCGTGAGATGGTTACATCCTAGAGAACTTGGAGAACAATATTCAGTCCTACCTAGAGCTATGATCTCCCCTGGCATGGGGTTTTCACCAGGTTTTAAGTACCAAGCATGGATTCTTCCTTCATGAAGGCAGGTCTCAAATCCAACCAGAAACCAACTGGTTACCCCCCCCCATAACTGTAATGCCACTATTTTACAAGTGGACACATCTTGCTTGGAAGGGTGATCTTGCAGATTGTAGGGTTCACAGCTGGGTAACATGCTTTTTCCCCCACAGCAGGCTACATAGCCGCTTTCAGAACTATGAAAGCCAGCTAGCGGGGAGAAGACTTGGTTCAGTCCCAGTTTTTATTTCTCTATATCATACAATCAGTGCATGTAGTGTCTAGCAATAGAGTCTTAGCTGTTCTGCTGGACAACCAAGAGAAAACAGCAAGAGTTTGAATTGTTTTTGGGGGGGGAGGGCAGGGTGCTCTAGGACCTTCCTGACCAACAATACATAAGAGGGTGTCCCATTTGTGGCCCTAGGCTTTTTTATTATTCACCCCCAGTTTCTGAGAGCACATCACCCCCCCCCCCAGGGATCTATTGGCTGAAAGCCACAATGAGCAGACAATGTCCTGGCTTCCCAGAAGTAATGCATATGTCTTGTATCTGTGTTGAGGTCGGTGTTAGGAGCTCACATCTCAAATGAGGCTCCCTTTTCATATCTCAGACCAAGATTAGAGATCAGTTAGGAAGCTCAGAGAGACATATTGACATATTGTTTTCATGTGCAGGTAGACAGTTTATTTAATTAAATTACTGCTAAGGCTTCAGAAACCCATCGTGTGTGTGTTGGGGGGGGGGTGTCAAAGTGCATCTTACAAGGATGCTCCATCACTAATAGAGCTTCAGACATTTTTCTCAGAATCAGATAGGCCTCCTATGTATGTGACTCTGGATAACTGGATTGTTAACCAACAGTTGTGTGGAGGGACATGGAAGATGTTTCTGCCTAGCCCAATGTCTGCTTTGATGGGGTCTGTCTCAAGCATTTAATTCTCAGATTTCCATTAAATCTGCTATGTCAGACCAATGATGCCTTTTTGCTTACTCAGTGTTATCCATTGGTTCAGGAATAGTCTTCTGACCCAAGCTGGGCCAATTGCAGGTCTTCCTTGGGAATTTAGATGCTAATTGCGGTGTGGAAACCTGGAGAATTATTGGCTGTTGGTTTCTGGGCACATGACAGAGAAAGACAAACGAAATCTGTCTACAGAGAATGCAGTAAGACTAAACTAAACTCACTCTTCAGTCAAACTTCCCTCTGAGTTTTTGTTTACACCCACAGGCAAAGGTGGCTCTCAGCCTCAAGCAGAGAATCACCTTAGGCTGAACGGTCACATATCCGGCCCTGGTTAGACTAGATGCATCACGAAACAGAGCCAAAAGTCGCATCTTCTAAAGGAACTGATAGTGAGGGTTTGGTACTGAGGCATGGAGATCTGAGGGGATTGGGTGGGGAGTATGGGAGAGTAACCAGCATATATTACATACATGCAAGAAACTTCTAGAGAACAAAATTCATCAATCAGAGAATTAATTGAAGAGAAAGCCTTCTTGAACTTTAGAAGGGCTACAGACCAGAAGGCATCCAGCCCCAAACTCTCATCTGAGTGCCTTGGAACGGAGCCTCAGCATGGGAAGTGACTCCTCCAAGGTTAATGTGGCTGTTACTGAGGAATTTTATCCCCCTCTGAGCCTCTTGTCCTCAGCCACCAGCCTAGATCCCCATCACACAACCTCAAGCCAGGAATCTCCTGACCCTTGGCCTGCTGGTTCATTATCCCCATGGCGTGGCTCAGCAGTGTGCATGTGTTCCTCTGGCCCGATCCATGCCTGTGTTTCTATAGGCTTCTCTTCAATTTTGTTTGTATCAGGTGTTGAACATAAAAGCACTGATTATAAGACTCCGATAATTGACCCTCAGACCTCACCATTTGTAATTCTAAAGTCCTCTTGTGACTCACAAGTAATCTTTTGCCCTGTTTCTCCTTTATAGATATAGAGGCCATGGGCATGTAAATATCAACCCTGGCACACACAGTGTCTAACTGAGCAGGGATTTTTAACCCATGACTGCCTGACTGAAAGCTTGCATTTATACCCAGCCACTCGGAGCGCTCTCCCACCCCCACCCCCATGCTGGCCATCTTTGCCCTAGTGGAAGCCTGTTCTCTGTAGGCTAGAGGTGTTGATTGACTGGATGTCCGCTCATTTCCGGAGGCAAGCGCATCCTCACGTGACAGTAGCAAGCTGCTTCTTCTAAGAGTCCCTTCGTGTGCCATCGATCGACTTTAACAACAGGATTGTCGTCAGGCAAGAGTAGAATGGAAATCCGTCCTGTATCGAGATGTGTTCTTTTCTTCCTGGGGGGGGGGGACTGTACAATATCTTGAGACTACCTTTTTGCTGCCTTCTTATGCAAAACCCGTGGAATCCTCAGAACTTCGTGGGGGAGAGAGAGCAAGACTCTCCCAACCTGTGGTGATTGTTGGATTTCCATATTTCATATATGAGAAAGATAAAAAACATCTATACCCCAGAGTTTAAAAGGAAGAAATGACAAACCTTACTGTTCACTGTGCCGTTCTGATGTGGTGTGAGCCACGGCTCCCGCTCTGGATTCATTTAACCCAGGCTGGGCTCAGAGAACGTCATCTCTGCTCCTAGAGTGGCCTTGGATGAGGTTTCCCTTCAGGTTCCTGTACATCACCCAGGAGCGCCAGGACTCTCGCCACTGACTGTGAATTTACAGTTCTCTGTCCTCAGCCAAACTCCTATCGTGGCTTTTGATATGAAAAGGCAATTAAAAAATGGACCGTATCTAATATAACACATGGACGCATTCAATACACACATTCTTTTAATTAAGAGAACCAGTGCCCTGCGATTTGCTTACACTTAACACCAATGCTTTAATGCCATTTTCTCTTATTGATTTATGAGGTGTGTGCTCAATGCAAATTAGGGGATAAATCATCAATGACGCTGATTTGCTTACCAGCCCTCCAATAAATGTGTATAATTAATTGTGGGCATGGGACCTTTCTCTGCTAGCGAGAGTCCTTCCCTGGGTTCTTAGCCTTTCCTCCCAGCTACGCTGTTTCCCTGCTGGGCTTAATGGAGAAGGATGTGGAACATAACTGTAGGTGGGGGTGGGTGAGAGCAAAGCTGTGGCTGCATCTGATATCCTGAGCTGCGTGAGGAATTGCTGCCCATTCCTCAGGAGAGGAGATGGCGGAGAGGAAGTTTCCACTTGAGCAAGGCTGCTCGTTATTGCAGTCTGCGGGACTTGCTGTAACACCCCAGGTACTGATTGCTTCCACACCAGGCTGGCTGCAGACTCAAGTGGTCACGCTGGGGAAGCACTTTAGTGGGTAGGTGTCGCAGGGACCATGTATTGTTTGATTAACAGGGTCTGCTCTGTTTTTCTTTCGAAATAGTTTAGATTTAATTTTAGTTAGCCTATGAAGTTGATGCTTCATTTTGGCACTTACCTCCAGGTACATCATGTTTAATTCTTCCTCCCGACTCCCTTTTTCCTCCCTCTCTGTTCTCCCAGATTGCTTTCCTTCCAGCTAGGATCCCCTTCTGCTTTAAGTCATAGAGTTCCATCAGCTTTTCCTTTTGTCCCTCCCTGCTGCCTTTAGGCTTCTTCTCCCTCTTATTAGCCCCCTTCTACTTTCATGTCTTTCTACTTTTAGATGATAGGTAAATGATCGATAGAGATATAGATTAATGATAGATGTACATAGATAGATGATAGATTATGATAGCTACATGATGATATATGATAGATAAATGATAGATAATAGATAGATGAAAGGTAATAGTTATAGATACATGATAAATATATGATAGATAATAGATATATGATAGATATAAGATGCATAATATATAATAGAGAGATGATTGCTATATAATAAAGAGATGATAGATAACAGATAGATGATAGGTAAAAATAGTTATAGATACATGATGAATATATGATAGATAATAGCTATATGATGGATATATGATAGATAAATGATAGGTAGATAGATGATATATAGAGATATAGATAAATGATAGATTAGATAGATATAGGATAGATAGATAATAGATACATGATAGATATATGATAGAGAGATGATAGATAATAGATAGATGATAAGTAACAGATAGTTATAGATATATGACAGATAAATGATATAAATAGATACATGATAGATAGATGATAGATATAGGATAAAGACATGATCGATATATGATAGATGGTAGGTAGATAATAGATAATAGGTAGATAGATAATAGATAAATAGATGACAGATGATAGATAATAGATAGATGATAGATAGATAGATAGATAGATAGATGATAGAGTGAGTGAGCTATAGCAAAAAACATGTGCTGTTTGTTTTTCTGAGTCTGGTTCACTTTCAACATGGTTTTTATTTCCATCTATTTCCTGAGTATTCATTAATGCATTCATTCATTCATTCATTCATTCATTCAATATCCCAGATTGGCCTCAAACTCACTATATAGCTGAAGATGACCTTCGATTTATAATCTTCCTGCTTCTACCTACCCAGGGCTGGGATCACAGCTGTGCACCACCATGCCCCAATGACTGTAGTTCTAGGAACCAAACCCCAGGGCTCTGTGCATCCTAGCAAGCACTCTTTGCTGAGCTACATCTCCAGTCCCAATATATCATTTATTCCTCTTGATGGCCAAATGCAATTCCATTGTTTATAGGGACTACCATTGCTTTACCAAGCAAAGACTTTGTCTTGAGTCTCAGAAGATACTTTTGTATTTTGAGCAATGTTGAGACTGTTGAAAGCTATGAAGTTAGGATGAGTTTGCATCATGAGTGGCCATGAGCCTCTGGGAACCAGTGACAATGTTATGGCTTGAATAGAAACTGCCCCCATCGGGCTCAGTGCTAGATGTTTCGCCTCTCGTCTGTGGTGCTATTTTGAAAGCTATAGAGACTTTATGATGTGGGCCTGGGTGAAGGGCAGGCCTTTGAAGGTTACACATGCCTCTGGTGCCAGCCTGTGGTGCCTGCTTCCTGCCTGTCATGGAGTGGAAAGCATCAACATCTTCCTTGCATGAGCTCTACCATGCTTTCTATACATGTTGTAACCCTCTGGCACCATGAACTGGAATCCACCTTTCCTCCATTCATTTGGTCACAGCACCAAGAAAGAGATTAATATACACGCTTACTCCCGGCTACCTTAACACCTCGTTATCCTCTGCCTCCTCCCTTGTTCTCCGGGGTCCGGCAACATTGGCTGTTGTCTAGTTCTTTGCATATGACAAGCTTCGTCTTGATATACAGTTCTGACAGTACTGGTCCCTCCTGGAGTGATCTGCCATGAGAGACTTCCAAGACGACCTCTTCTCCACCATCAGAGTCTCAGCTCAATAGTCCCATCATCTGGACGGTTTCCCTAACCATGCTCAGAATGATCATCCCACAGCAACTCCTACACATGTCCCTGTTTCTCCCTTCAGGAGTCTTCCGTTCTTGCACTCTGCATAGTTCAGCCTCTGAGGGTTTTAGCATCCTCTATTAGCCTGTATCCCAGGACTTGTATCCTGATGGCCGATTATATAATTAGAGTGTTCCACCAACCCTCAATGGATAAGAAACGTGTCCAGAATCAGCCTGGGTCCTTTTAAAACATTTTGTTCCGGGCATGCTTGTTACTGCAGCATGACTGAAACCTTTCTGAGAGATAAGAACTGCGTTCTCTAGTAACCTTCAGGTTGAGGGTAACCCAGAACACAGGTGAGCACTCACTGATTGCTGATTGCCTGTGGCCCAACTGACTGAGGTAAAGAGGAAGAAGGGGCTGGGGAAGACAACACAGTCAGCTTGAGGGTAAAAAAAAATGACTCAGAATAGACCATTGTCCCCAGGATGGTGCCTTCAAACAATGGAAACTCACCCATCTAGAATAATAGCTTCTAATTTATCTAAAAGATTCAGGCAGGTTTGCGGTTTATGATGGGGTTCAGAGGTCATGGGGCATCTGTCTTTTTCTAGGTGGCTGTCAGATAGATCCTGAAGTTTGACATCAATCAGCCACCCTAGATGTCTGTTGTCTCCTGAGGACAGACTGTGAGGATGCCCTCTTGATCTGATACTACCTTCTGAGAGCCGAACAGAAAATGTTCTTGCTTTCCTGCCCGGTGTGGATCATGTATGGGTTGCCGTTGGAATGGGGCTTGCAGCTCTGGGATTACATCTAGCTTGGAAGCTCTCAGTAGTAACATACACTGGAGTTCCATTCCTGACTGTGTGGCTGGTCGAATGAAGAGTGAGAACAATTAGAAACAGATGTCTCTAGCAACCACTAGGCATCATCTCTATTTCTGACCTCCCAAGCCACATTGCCTTGTTTCTCAGAGTGCAGGAAGTCTCTGGCTGGTGACATAGCAGTGTGAAGGACTGTCGAATTGTTGGAATTCTTTTGTTCTGGGGAGAATAAACGAGTTTCAGTTAAAATAAGATCCAGATTGCCCGAGAATGTCCAAGTCTAAGGACCCGCCAGTGCAAAACAACTTCTAGTGTTTGAATGAGAACTTTTCCCAAGGATGGTTTTGGCGATGGAGACGCTGCCAGACACTGCATCATTAGCTAAAGATCATGGAAAATGGCTCTGTGTTTTATTGCTGTGTGTGTTAAATGGCAGAGAGCAAGAAATTGGAAAGCTCTAAACCCAGCTATGCTCAGGGAATGGAAAACAAAGTGCTTTAGCCATTGCATTCTGGGAAGGATATTCAGAAAAGAGAGACACAACACATATTTGGACCAGACTCAGCAAAAGCTGGGTACCCTCATGCTAGCAAAGACCTCTGGCCACCAAGCGCCATTCTGTACCTTCTCCCTCAGATATGCCTGAAGCTGTGTGAGACTCTAACTTTGGAAAAATTCAGGGGTAGGGAATACATGGGAGTGTTAACCTGGGTCCTTTGGGTGGCCATTTCTTTTCTGTGTGGGCTTTGCAGTGTGTGTGTGTGTGTGTGTGTGTGTGTGTGTGTGTGTGTGTGTGTGTGGAGTGAGCTGTCTCCTCTTAGAAAGAATCCTATTAGAGCCCCTGTTCCTGTCTGGAGAAAATCATCTGATGACATTTGCCTGACCTCTTGGGAAATGGAAGAGGGGTGGGGCTTGCCAACCTGATGGCTTCCTCCTTCCTCCACTTCCTGTAGCCTCTTGCTCCAGCAGAGCCCATGGCTGTCTTCCAGCTGGGCCTGGATCCTTGCTATCACAGACCCCGCCCTGCACGCTTGTGTCTGTGTCTGGAGGCCCTGCAGTCTCTGGCTGTTGGCCTAGTAGAGCAAGACAGACTTTCGGAATCCAGCAAAGGCTTTGGAGTGGAGAGTTTATTGAGAACTCCAGAAGCCAAGGGCTAAGGAATCCCCAGGTCTTTGTGGAATTTCTTGTGAAAACACAGGTCAGTAAGTTGTTGCTTTCTGAAAGGGTTCTTGTTTTAGGAACGTCAGATTCCGTTATTCCCTTTGGAAAAAAAAATATGGAATAATATCAGCCCACCCTGGTCAAATTTATTTGTATATTCACTCTTGTAATATCAGCACTCTCTCCTACTGTATTTTTTGTATCAGATAATACTACTGTATTATTTGAGCACTGTCTTAGGCACCAAGAATAGGAGTAACAGTTGAGAAAGGACCCTGGGGTTGGAGAGCTGGTCAGAGTTTAAGAGGACTTGCTTCTCTTGCAGGAGACTTGGGTGTGGCATCCAGGATCTACACCAGGTGGCTTGCAAAGCACACTCCAGTCCCTGGGGATTCCATCACCCTCTTCTGGACTTCTGATGATACTGCACTCACACGATGCCCATACAGACAAGCAGAATATCTTTTTTTTTTTTTTTTTTTTTTTAAGGTCCTGAGAGAACACAGCACCTAAGAAGGGAAGTGAATAGATGTGTGAATGGCTGCATATCCCTGTGGTTTGTGTCACTGTAGAGGTGTGTAAGGGGCCAGAGCAGAGTGTGCTGAGTGTGCCAAATCCTGCTCAAAAAGAACATGAACAAGTTCCAGAACTGATTTTTAACTGTTGCTTATGAATGATTTATTTTAAATCATTATATTCTCTCTCTCTCTCTCTCTCTCTCTCTCTCTCTCTCTCTCTCTCTGCGTGTGCATGTGTGTGTGTGTGTGCGTGTGCATGTGTGTGTGTGTGTGTGTGTGTGTGTGATGGAGGTGGAGGTCAGAGGACTTCAGGGAGTTGGTTCTCTTCTTCCACTATGTGGGTCTCAGAGATTGAACTTGGTGGCAAGTGTCTTTACTTGTCTCCTTGTCTTGAAATTAGATTGGCTTCAGAATTATTTTGACTAACAGGGAACAATGGAAGAGTGTCGTGCAGCTTCTGAGTATAGGTCATGAATGGTGACACAGGTTCTGTTGATGCAGGTTCCGTTGCGCTTATCCTGAATCATCTTTTTTTTTTTTTTTTGAGTCTAGTGTCCTTGTAAGTCACACAGCTGAACTGCAGCCACCGTGCTGTGAGGGAGCCCAAACCAGTTCAGACCTAGGTACCACACAAAAAGGCTTAAGACCCCATAAAGAGAATGCTACCTTCTGTCCTATCAGTGTCCCCAACAGCTTCTGCAGCCCGTGGTCTTCCCACATTCCTTGTCAGACAGCAGCCTAGTGCCAGACCCAGAGTCAGAGTGGACCAAGCTTCCCCCAGCTTGCTAACTCAGACACTGGCAGAGGTAGTAAGACCATTGCTGTCATGTGAGCTATGGTATTACTTGGCAGAAGAACACAGCCGAGTGTGATGGCTCAGCCAACAGGCCCTAAATGGAATATGAAGCTTACTCACACACAGTACTTTTGAAGATGATGTCCTGTCTCATTTTACAGTCTTTGAGCACCTACTGTGTGCCAGGATCTATGGAAGGCTCAAGAGTGAGGAAGGGGACTGTAACAGTTTCTGACCTTAAGGAGTTCATAATTAGGTAGAATAGACACACATAGCCACAATGTATGATGCATTCTAGTTCGTTCTGTCATTGTCACAAATAACACAACCAAAAGCAAGTTAAGAGAGGAAAGAGCTTGTTTCATGTTCTGGGTCACAGTTCATCATGGAGGAGAGGCAAGGCAGGAACTGGAGCAGGAACTTGAAGACAGGGTTCCTTACCATTCTACACAGCATTAGCCCTAACCGAGGAAGCACATCAGAAATTAAGAAGAAAATGCTGCTTGCTAGATGACTTGAAGTCTAGTTTTATAGTCAGCTGGTTTCTTATTCAGTTCAAGGCCACCTTCCTAGGGAATGGTGCTGCCTACAGTGGGCTGGGCCCTCTTATACCAATTAGCAATTATGACATCCCTGTAAACATGCCCAGAGGACAACCTAATCTAGGCAATTTTTCAGCTGAGGATCTCCTCTGAGATGACATTATGCTGTGTCAAATTGAAAGTTAACTTAACCAGAATATTATGTTTTGCTAAATTATCATGGGAATAAAGAAAAGGGACCTATTTCCTGGGGTCATACCTGAGTCAAGACATGTAGGATGGTCCAGTTTCCCATTGTATGGGGGGGTGCATATTGATTTGGGGGACTGGGGGAGGCAGGTAGCTAGAAACACAGGGTTTGTTTACACGTGGATCTGTTTAGGTGGGAGTGGGTAAAAGCTGAATGAGGGCACTGAGGTCACCTTCCAGAATGCCACAAGTAGAATGCCATATCTCTTAACCTAGATCTGATTGCCCTTCCAGAAACTTCCTAAGAAGCTGATGTTTAACTGTCACTCACTGGAAAGTAAATTTGAACTCAATCTGCACAAACAGTAGGAGGCCAACTGGCTGGAAGAGTAAACACTGGAAATGATCAGATAAGGGTGAGGATTCGAAAACTCTAAGCAAGTCTGTCAAAGTTCTGACCAAAGGATTGATGAGGCTTCTATTTCCAGGGTTTGACTTTCCGCGGACACAGCTTACAGGGAGGCAGGGCTGGGGGTGGAATGAAACCATGCGTTTTTGGAAAAGCAAACAGGACTTAGGTGAAATGAAGTAGAATAAACTTTGTGGGTAACGGTCGAGGCTGGGATGGGAAAAAGGGGGTGAACATGGGTGGTAGGGAGAAGGGAGTTAGAGAGGAGGGGCAAGGCTGGGAGCCTGTGACTTGGAAACTGAGCCCCATGGAGATGCTGCTTGGTCTAAGATTGTCCCTACTTTAGTTTAACCCAATTTCCAGCTTATTTCTGTCGAAGGGCAAACAGAAGGATTCTGACTAACTTTCCAGGCTCATACATCTTCCTTCATTTGGTTCTCCCCAAAATGCAAGTGCTGTGGAACAGAAGCAACTGCCCCAAAGTCATATGGCTGGCAAACAGCAGACCCATGTGACACAGACATTCCAACTCCACAGCCAGTGTCCTGTCCACAAATCAGGGACAACTCTATGGCCACTGCTCTTATCTGCCATCTCTCAGACACTCCGGCCCTTTCTTTCCTCATCCCCCAATCTTGGGGGGGGGGGTGGCTGGTGCCCTATAAGCCTTCTGATTCACCCAAATTCTGCACAAGAGGCAGAAGTATCCCCGAAGATAACATCACCTCTCCTGCACATTTATTTCAGTTCAGAAACACAGAGAAAAAGAGGAAACGCCTTGCAGATATCACTCAGGGAAGTTGTGCTGTGGCTACAGGTTTGGGAGCTGAAAGAAGTGGTTTCTCAACCAAATTCTCAGAGCCAGCAAGCAGCCAAGGTAGAATCTGAGATGAAATCTCTCTAGCTTCCAGATCTATATAATCTGCATCCTCTGTAATGTGCACACACACACACACACACACACACACACACACACACACACGTATGTCGGTGTGCACTCCTGCGCACGTGGGTGGGTGGTTGAGCATACACATGGATGTCAGAGGTCAACATGGGGTGTCTTCCTCAGTCTCCCCGTCTTATCTTTTGAGACAGGCTCTTGCTCCCTCCTGAATCTGGTGCCCACAGATTGGTTGGTCCAGCTGGTCAGTACGTGCTGGGAATTCAGTCATCTCCGCTTTCCTGGACTCGTGCTACAAAGGCCACGGCCAGATCCAGCTCTTTTTAATGCTGTGATCTGAACTCAGGTCTTCACGCTTGCACACACTGACTGAACTGTCGCTCAGGAACCGACTTGGTGCCTTTGATGTAGTGCTACAATAAATGATAAAAAAGGGAAATTAGCTAATACTGTGTAGGGCTTCCTAGTAGCTTACTAGGGCTATTTTAGTAGCTAGAGGTATTCAGTGACATAACCTTTATCACAATCCCATCTTCTGTTTTTTTTTTTTTTTTTTGGTTTTGTTTGTTTGTTTTTAGTTTTTAGTTTTGTTTTTTTTTTCCCAGACAGGGTTTCTCTGTGTAGCCCTGACTGTCCTGGACCTCACTCTGTAGACCAGGCTGGCCTCGGACTCAGAAATCCACCTGCCTCTGCTCCCAAGTGCTGGGACTAAAGGTGTACACCACCACTGCCCAGCCCCATCCTCTGTTTTGAAGGTGAAAAATACGAATGAAAATTAGTCGGAAATGAGACTTCAGGCCTGATCATCTTTCATCTTAGAGCCACCCCAACCCCCTCTTTTGTGCATGTGATTTGGACTTGCTCCCTTGGGTAAGAAGAGTGGATGTCGGAGAGTCTGGATCCTCAAATAAAGATCTGTGGTTGCTTTGTTTGCACTGTTCTTGATTCCCTTGCTGCTTCGATTCACGCCCTCCTCCTCACCTCTTCAAGTTCCTGGCCAGGGGCCCTTTTCCATTCGGGTCTCATTTCCTTACCTCCCTTCCCACCTTGCAGCCAAGACCTATCTGTCTCTTTGACAGCTGGATACCTGTGCCAAGAGAAATAATACCCCTGTGCACTTCATGTCACCTAAGGGAATGGGGCGGGAAGGGAAGGGAAGAGTTTCCTGCCAGGTGCCTTGGGGCGGGTGGGGGCTGGGGTGGCAAGGAGGAGGAACATGGACTGTCCTGAGACACAGGGGATATGTGATGTGCAGGGGAGCATGAGGGATCCTGGGACAGCCGAGAAGGGAAAGGAGGAGAAGCCAGGATGCACAGGGAAATAGGAGGGTGGCTTCCTTGGCACTTTAAGGGCAGAGATGATGGGGTTGGTGGTGATGAAGCAGAGACAGGGAGATATGATGAAGCAGGTAGGGAGGGGGAATGGTGTAAATTACAGTTGTGCACCATTCATTGCTTACACAGTATTCTTACCCCACAATAAAATACCAAGGAGGCCTCAGGAGGCTACCCATTTCATGGGCATGTAAGTGGAAGTTCAAATACATAATAGGGTCATTAAAGTTACGGGATGCCATCCATGGCCTTGAAATCTGTTTATTGACACTATCTTCTAGAAGTAGTCACTGGAGGGGAGACAGGAATAGCTGTGCTTTTACAGCTAAGGAAAAATACTATAGTTAATGCTCATGTTTTATCAAAACGAGGTAAGCGCTACATCCCAGGGGCCACACAGGGGCTGGGGATGAAGGAACAAACACTTCTCCAGGGCAACCCTGTCCCAAGGAATTTGCAAACGTGCCTTCCCCAGACAAGAGAAGCACGTTTCGTCAGTACCCGCTTTGTACAGTTAGAGAAACTGAGTCACAGAGAGACAAGGGGGGACACATGGAGGAGTTAGCTGTGTAGGGGGTTGGGCGGAGACAGTCTGTATACCCTAAACTGTAGCAGCTCAAGAAATGAGGCTCTTGTCTTTCATTCCCAATGACTGAGTTTAAATCCTATGCCCTTTCCACTGGGCCAGATGGCCTTGAAGGCCTTCCATGGTTGTAGTGAACATCTCAAGCCTAGAGACAAGGGCTTGGTCACAGACATTGGATGTTCTGAATAGAGTAGGTGGTCCCTGACCCTCCATGCCAGGGCATAACTTACAACAGGACCCACACTAAGATCTTAATGAACACCTGAACCAAGAAAGGTCCGGTGGACTTTGGGTTCCTGCAGACTAACCTGGTCTCAGGTCCTTGGGTGAAATTCTTCCTCTGGGATATTCTGTACACTTAGGAGAAGGAGCTTAATGCAAGGCTTAAATGCTGGGCTCAGATGACAAGCTGTGTTTCAAATCTCAGTTTCTCTATTTACTGGCATAGGACTTTCAGCCTGGCCTCCCTGGGTCTTGGTATTCTATGCTTTAGAACTGCTCACAGAGTAAAACTAGATAGTTCCCGAGCAGGGCTGGCCTCCAGAGCCCGGTGCGTGCTTTCCTGAGAAAGATGTGGGGTCAAGAAGAAGCGCTGGAGCTAGGGGTCCAGATTGAGTGTGGAGTCCGCCGGAGTACAGCTCAGAAGAGCCTCACCGAGTCTTCATACTTCTGGGCAGATGGATAGATGCAGCTGGAGCCTCAGAAACTCGAAGCACACTTCTCTGGAGCTGAGGAAGACCCCGGGGAACTTCCCCCACCGTCCGGCCTTCTCATGTGCTTTTATGTTTCTCGGTTCAGACCAATACCTCCATCAGCAGCCACCACAGAACAAGCTCAGTGACTCATGGAGTCAGAGGGACTCACTAGGGCACGGGGTGTGAGGCTTCTGTGGTTCCGTTGAATGTCCCTGCACTGGAGACTCAGGGGAACACACCTTTCAAGGTAAGATTCCTGCATTCCAGCATTGCTTCAGGCAGTCCTAAGTTACAGATTCTGGGGCTGGCTCCTTGCCTTCCTGTTTTCCTGTGGGTATAGCAGGGAATAGTGTTTGCGTGGTATGTAGAACTGGGCAAAATGAAAGAGCCCAGGACACACACAGCGCAGAATGAGTATTAATGAATTGATAAGTATTAGTCTTGACCATAGATATGTAATTGATCATTTCCCTTTTTGAGTAAACAATAATTAATGAGTAGGGCTCGACCCTTTTGGTAAGAAATAAGTAAAATTATTATATCTAATGACTGTCACATGGTAGATAATGACCACTACTAGGGAAGGAGGTGGAGTAGAAGAATACATCTGCATGTGTGCACATGTGTGTGTGCATGTGTGTATGTGTGTGTGTCTGTCTGTCTGTCTGCCTGTCTGTGCATGTGCACATGGGAAGGCTGGAAGAGAATGGCACTCTAGTCTACTACTCTCTGCCTTATTCCCTTGAGACAGGGCCTCTTACTGGGTCCTTTATTTGCTTGCTAGTCTATTGGGTTGCAAGCCCCAGCTATCCTCTTATCTCTGCCTTCCACAGCTCTGAGGTGACTGGCACTTGCATAGCCATGCTTGGATTTTCACATAGGTGCTTGGAGTTTGACCTCAGGTTCCCATGCTGTATACCAAGTGTACGTATCCATGGAACCATCTCTCCAGCCTGATCTGCAGCTGTAATAGTTCCTGCCACAACCCAATTCTCCCTTCCCTTCCTTCCC